>NC_031768.1:62295165-62319940 GCF_001522545.3 Parus major | reverse complement strand
TTCTTTTCATTTCTTTTCTTTTCTTTTCTTTTCTTTCTTTCTTTTCTTTTCTTTCTTTCTTTTCTTTCTTTCTTTCTTTCTTTTCTTTTCTTTCTTTCTTTTCTTTCTTTTCTTTCTTTTCTTTCTTTTCTTTCTTTTCTTTCTTTTCTTCCTTTCTTTCCTTTCTTTCCTTTCTTTCCTTTCTTTTCTTTCTTTTCTTTCTTTTCTTTCTTTCTTTTCTTTCTTCACTTGCAAGAACAAGCTGTGTTTGCACTTTAAGCCACCACTTGCTGATTCAACAACACAGGAGCACAAGCACACAGTCTCACTGTCACACACACGCACACACAGAGCTCCACAGAAAGTGATTGATGATCAGTTTTCATGTCAGAACTGTGATATTTCTGGCTGAACAGCTTTCTACCTTTTTTTTTTTTTTTTTTTTTTTTTTTTTGGTACAAAAGCCACAGCATAAAGATAAGAGGCAGAGCACTTAAGACGTGTTTACAAAGATTAAACCACTGACTTGGCTTTAGTTAAAGTAAATTCTCCTGCTTCCCACTGTGCAATGTAGATTTACAAAGGGAGGACTGGCAAAGGTTGCTTCGTCTTCTTTTCTGGCACTGTCTGTTGGCTCCAAAACAAATGCACGACTTAAACCACATAAAAGCGCAGTAAGGTATTAGCACTTTTGAGGAGTTCAGCATCTGACACATTCTTAATCTGCCTGGGTAGGTTTTTGATCTGAGCTGTTGCACTGCCTTTATAATGACAGGGCAATTTAAGAAGCCCAAAATTCAAGATTGTCTCTGCAGCTGAGGAGTTCCCAAGGCCAGCACTCAGCCCCTCTCTGGTGCCATCGACCCTGGGAGAACAGCCTGCTCCCCGGCTCTCCCCTGAGGCCAGGGAGGTGCAGGGAACCCCAACCCTCCCTATATTATAGCCCAAAATTATCTCATTTTCCCCAAGGTTGAGATCACAGTGGATTAGCCTGAGGAAGGATTTTGGGAGGTTATAAAAGGGTAAAATTGCACAACTGCAGACCTCCAGCATGGAAGGCAAGGTTTTACTGAAGGGAATGTGATGTCTGCTCAGATGGTCCCTGGAAGCAGAGGGCAGCAGAACAACCATGGCACAGCAGGGAGGAGAAAAAACTGTAGAAAACAACAAGGAATGGCAGTAACACAAATCTCAAGAGAAGAGATAAAAAAATAACTAGGTAAGGCTCACTATTATGCTCTGCTTGCAGAAGGAGATTGCCTTGGCTATGGCGAGAGAACAAGAAAGGACAAATGTCATGTCTACCTCCAAACAAATGATGTGCCTAAAGATTATTTACCTCGGAATTTGTTATTACAGCAAATAATTATTTACAAACATTATTATAAACATGAGCATGGAGAAAGGAAAGGAATTGAGCATCAACCTTTCATTTTAGTTTTTGTTCTTGATGAGGAAAACAGTCACTGAAGTCAGCTTTGGTGAGGTGTAATGCAGGGGAAGACAAGGTGGGGCAGGAGGTTTGTACTGAAATGATATTGTATTGCTAGTCAAAGTGGAAGGACATATGGGATAGGTGTGGCACAGCCTCTCCCAGATTTAGCCATATTCAATATTTTTATTCATGCCCCAGATGATGGAACAGAGAGGATATACAGATGGCAGCCAGCAGGGAAGGACTGTCAGGAGTTTGGAAGACAAGATTAGAATTCAAAATGATCTTGGAAAACCAGTATTTTTAAGGTCTAACAGGAAAACATGCTACTCTGGAAACATGCGTGCAGGTTCTTCCTCAGATGGGCAATGACTGGCTGAATACTGCAGGATGGAACAGCTGCCTGGCCAGCAGCTCTGCAGAAAACCATCCAGAGGCTGTAAAGGGTCACAAGCTGAACAGCAACTTTGTGTTGTTGTGGAAGAGAGTAGCCCCAGACTAGCAATGTATAAACAGAATTACACCCTGTGTAACACATAACCAATTTTCATCCCTACAAAGTGACTGTATTTGTGTGCAGTCTGGTAAACTGCTCTCCCAGAAAGGTGTGATTCAGCTGTGCTAAGTTTAAAGAACAGCAAAAGGGCTAATTAAAGGTCTAGAAACACAATGCAGGAAAAAATTTACATTATAGAGTTGCTTGAGTAGAGAGGACTTTCTGAGGTTAGAGATCAGGAAGCACATTCCTAATGCTAAAGGGAGATCATACAGGAACAACTGAACCATGGCATGTCCACCAGGGCAGGCTTTAGAAATGCTTGCTGGAGTGTCTGAGATGTAGCTGATCCTGGCTGACAGTGGAGGGGTGGTCCTACAAGCCTATGAATGAGATCAAATGGCTACATCCCAGCCCACTTCCTCAGGGTACACTCAAACCACAGTTTCTAGATCATAGAATTGCCTCTCAGCACTCACCCCAGGGGCAGAACACTTCCACGGACAGACCTAAACACAATTGTGGCTTAAAGTGTCTCCTGATCTACCATCTCCTTCGTCATACTGGCTTCTGGGAGACCCGTCCTTTAAAACCCAGCTCCCCATCTTTGGGATACAGGGAGCTGGGGTCAGTGCTAGAGAATCTGAGGAGCTGCACAAAGCCACTGCAAGCCTGGGAGGCATATTTAATGGTCTGGTGGGTCAAGCTACAGTCATAATCACTGGGCTAAGCTCATTTCATTAGGAATAGGGGGAAATAAGTCTTACTTGGCAAAAAAACCCCCATGTATCAACAAGTGAGTCAGAACCAGAATCAAAGGAAGATGACTAATAAGATTTCTGTTCTAATCCCATACATTGTGGCCTCTGCTACAACACATATACCAGGCAAACAGTCTCTAGGAACCCCTTTTCTTTAGAGACAAATAAATTTTGAGTCAAAAGAAATTAAAAGCAGGCTCGGGGTACAAATCTAGCAACAATCTCCAAAGAAACAAACCAAAGAAAAATTTGTAATTTTTGAGGAATGTCTCCCTCTGTTTCAAAGCAAAACAATGTTTTAACATCAATTTTCAGCCAGAACTGTTAGTGCATACTGGCAACAATAAACATCTATATCACTCAAAAAAAAAAAAAAAAATCCCTGAAAAAGTATTGCAGACAAACAGTGGGTTAGAGCCTTGGGGGATTTAAAAGGCATAGCATGGAACCTGTTTATCAAAATTCATAAAGGAGTAACTGTGCTGTAAGAGTTTTCAGGGGAGGTACAATACATTCTGCTGACACTCAAGAGTGCGAGTGTGGCACAGCCAGCTGGGTTTTTAAATGCCTACCATTGTGGTTTGCTCCTTCCATCAGTCAGTCAGCTCCCAGTTAAAGTTTCTTGCAGCATTCATTTCTGGGCCTTAATGCTCTTAAGAACCAATGAACTGTTGATTATGGGGTTGCCTCAGACTGTCAGAGGGTTTCTTTTCTAACCCTCGTTACATGGTTTAGATGTTGGTGGGAAATAAGCAGATAGAACAAACTGAGGAAACACCTAAAGACAGTGAAAGGGAGTATTTTCAACACAGATTCCTACAAGGCCCTTTTGCAGAACTTGCAGACATGTCTATTTGCTTTTGGCAAGAGGGTGAATGAACAGAGAGATGACATTTTGTACAGACATTTTCAGTTGTTTCTTTGTTGTATACAAAGAGGTTGCACAACCACGCAATTTTCCACACACAAAATGGATGCAATTGTAAATTTTTCAGGTGCACTTTAAAATGCTGTTAAAAACCTCCATATGAGTCTTTCAACATGGAATTCACTGTTCTCGCTTCCACTTCTTCCTTACCTCACATCTTTAGCCAGAAACATTAAAAATACACAGAGCTCATAGAGAAGCAGCAGTCTCAGCTCTGAATCTCCATATTTTTCTGTGTTTGAATAAAACGTTTAATGTTACTTGAGCTGGCGAGAAAGGTGGGGGGTTCTGTATGTCTTAGTAGAAATTAATGTTTTGGTTGGCTGAAAAAGCTCAGGAAATTTCTGTAGTGAGCATGATGAGAGAGGATGTTTGGCAAGATGTTTTCCAACAGCTGGTACAGGTGAAGGATTAGGGGGAAAAAATGCTTAAGAGCCTAATTTTCCCTAATTTTTCTGCTTTGTACCCCTTTTAGATATACAATCAATTTCAAAGTCTCATACAAATCTCACTGAAATCCATGGGTCTCTTTCCACTTGCTCAATAAGACTTGAAATAAATGCTCCAAATGCTGTGTTGGTTATTAAAAACATTTTGACATTCCTCCCTGCCCTCTTAAACACAGCTGTTTGGGAAGAAGCAGCAGATACTGGCCTCTCTATGCAGCCTGAACTCAGAGAAGCCACCCAGGTGACTCTGCCCTTGGCCAGGACGAAATGACCTGTCCAGGTTCCTAGATGTTAGGTGATAGGGTGACTTGTCCCACTGTTCCCCCATTTCTGCAGGGTGAGGGGTGGGGGAAGAAAGGCCATGAAGGGCACAGGCCTTCAAACTTCCTGACGGTGAAGGAGGTATAGAGAGGGGAACAGGTTTGGAGATGGTGTGTTGTGCCCTGTGGAATGTCAAGGGTGGGGATGGTCCTTTGCTGGTGCCTTCGCCTAAGGCTCTTTGCTAAAGAGTGTAGGATTCAACATAATTTGTACACAGAGAGCCTCCAGCAACTGTCTTCACCCCATTCACTCAGCAGTACAGCTCTGCAACACCATAAGTGCATTCATACAGAGTATTTGGTATTTATAATTCATAGATACTTCTGAAAAGTGAACATTTACTGACTCCAGAATTGCTTTTGTTTAGCTCATTATGAAGGTCAGAATTTCTGTAAATCTACACAAATTGAAACAGTATTTTGGCACAGCTCTGACATTTGAGCCAAGTCAATAAAAACAATGATATATATTATTCTGGTATCATTTAATCTCAGTTTATTTAATCCATAGTGAGCACAAAGACCAAAATAAACGTTTATTCACATATTGAGATTCCCTGACACTGTTCTACATTACTGACTTTCATGTGCTTGGAAAATAAGAAGGCTTTTTCATATTCATGCTCAGTGAGTGAAAACACATCACTCAGGAGACCATCTGCTTCTCTCTGGAGTGTGGATCTTGACCTTAACACATTGGGCTGCATACAAACTCTGAGGGGAAAAGATGTATTTGGGTGCTTCAGCACAATCTTAAGAGCATAGATATTTCAGTCAGCATTCAGAGGATTCAGTGTTAGTTCAGCTACTACAGCAGCCAAAATTATGGGAGATGATTCAAGTTTTCATCTATCTGCTGTGGTATGAATATTCTGCTACAACCCACTTGCCATTTTATCCCAATTCATTTATACATGACCGTACCTGGGTCCCCAAGAAACAGATGACAGCTTTGCCTCTGACTTCCCTGTGACCATGTTTTAGCCTGTGGCAAGGAAAAGTAAAATAAAATAAAATAATAAATAAAGAGGGAAAAAATAAAAAGGAAAAAAGAAAAGAAGAAAAACAGAGGCTGCAGTAAGTCCATGTGGAGAATGGCAAGCTGCCTGCCACCTCGGTGCCCACAGCCAGTACAAAGACAGGAGAGGGGAGAGCTGTGGTTTGGATATGCATCCTCCTGAGGGCTCCCCAGGCTCCTGGGGTTTCACAGCACCTCCTTGTGGGGTCTCTCTGGAGGGAACCACTTTCTCTTCCATCAGTATAAATGGAGAGCTAGAAGAGGCTGCCCCACAACTTCTGTGCTCTCAGCACCAAGTGGCTTCAGGATTAAGGTGAAGGTTTGGCTAGGCTGGGGTGGAGGAAGGACTTGCCTTTAACACATCTTGCAGCTTGGAGAGTCAAGGTGTTTTAGCTGGTGGGGCTGTGCATACAAAGGGAGCTCAAATGCTTTAAATGTTTTCAAAAACCATATTACTTCCCAGATTTGAGTCCTAGAAGGACATTTTAAACAGGTTCCTGACAGCTGCCTCTGCTGAGGACATGCCTTCTTCTTCCTGAGAAAAGACAATTGAAGAAATGCATTTTAAGAGGAACTGGACACAACAGGAAGAATAAAGTTGCCATGATGGAGTGCTCCCATGGAGGTTTAAGGGCATAGAGACCACAGTGTACAACCCAAACCCTGATAACCTGCAGCAAATTAATTCCTAACTCAGGATCCATAAGCTGAAGCTGAGCCAAAGCAGGGTTTTCCTAGATGAGGTGGTTCCAGCACAGGAGCATACACCGTAAATAGGTCAGGTAATAGCAGGAGGAGAAGTGGTAACATCATCTGCAGAACCCTCCAGAAACTCAGGTTAGCATTCAGACAGCAGCTCCCTGCTGCCATACCTGTCGCTGTCCAGTTACCTAAATCAGGATAAAATTTACTTAAGCAACTTGCATTTTGTCAGAGCAAAGTTATTACCCATGACTCCGGTGTCAGCATTGCTTCAGGTCTAGGCTGTCATTAGACTGTCTCAGGGAAAAGATACAATTCATCTGCCTTGAAACCCCTTCTCTGAGGTCACAGCAGCTTGATGTGAGCTGTGCACACAGTGCAATGCAGAAGCAGAAGGGCCTTATGGGCAGAAGAACACAGATGAGAAAACTGGTCATTTTATCCTGACTTGGGGGAGGGTCCAATCCAGTACCAGGAGAAAAATTAGGTGCACACAGCTACTCAGTATAAGTGAGAAAACTGCTCATAGCAGCTACCTGCTTGAAGCAAGGAAAGAAGAAAATTTGAGGTAGTAAATCCACCAGGTAGTGAGGTTTGTTCCTTGTTCCTCAAATGAGCCTTGACTCTTGCCCCCAGTGTCATGAAAGGTCCCAGAGTCCCAGAGGTGTTGGGGAGTGCGATCAAATCCCAAACGTGCATTAAATGGCACTTTCCAAGGAGCACAAGGGAAATGATGCAGGAAAAGCATCCCTCTCCAAGTCTCAGAAAGGAAGTCACAGATGCAGAGAGTGAATATCTTCTTGTATGAGCATTCACAGTGGCACAGAGGGGTCTAGAGGAGAAGCAACCTCAGAAAGGAAACCATAAAGATATGGATAGAGGACACAAAAATATCTTGCAATCTGTGAGAAGCCCGAAGGGACCAAAGCATTACCTGGTAATAGTTAGGGTGAAAGATAACTTTCTTCTGATAAGAAACCAAAGGAAAAAGATGAGGTGCAATGACAACCCACAGCCTTTGAAAAAGGAAAACAGTAGTTTGGAATATCAACCAACTGAAAAGACTGAGACTTCAGAAAACTCCTTTGTGAATGAGATGGGAGAGGCCAGTGTCCCAGTGGGAGACCACTGGAAATATTGTTACGAAAGCTGCAAGGCAGCGGAGCAAGGCTTGGAAGAAATCCAGGTACAAAGAACAAAGGATGGTTTGATAAAGACCCTGAAAATTCTTGAAAACAGCATGTGGCAAGGGTCACATGCTGCTAGGCTCACAAGATATTTGTGGGGTGAAGGAGACAGAGCAGGAGATGCTCCTAGAAGCTTCTGACCTAGGGGGAGGCATGGAGGGTGTCAGTCTCAAGGAGGTTGGACAAGTGGGAGAAAAAGGAGCTCTCCACATTTCAAGGCACCTCCTTGCCATGGAAAGAGGCTTTGGGGTTGCAAAATACCAGTACCCAATCTGCCACCCCCATGCTCATATCCCAAGGCCTGAGGTGCTGCAGGAGGTGCTACGAGCACAGTAGCACCCACAGCAGGATGGAGCACCTTGTTGTCACCCCCCCAAAGGGACAGTGTCCAAGGAGAAAGATTGATGACAACTTTCTAGCCCACAGAGCAGTTCTGAGCCAATTCCCGAAGCCATCCCAGTGGTAATGAGAATAAGGCCTCAGGAAGGGTTCAGAGCCAGGTTTTAATAATGTCCTGTTCCTGCCGCATTATTAAAAACAGGGTGGGTAGAGGCAGTCAAAGACTTTGTGGACTAGTTGTGTTGATTGGGTGGCTTGAATCGATTCCAGGGGAATTGCAGGTCTTTTGCCTGATTGTGTACAGGAGGGACTGAGAAGAGTCAGAACAGGCTGGAATATCGCTGCTGTTCCCTGCGCAGCGAGCAGAGGCAGAGCCTGTCCATCCAGAGACACTCTTCACTGAGCAAACAGTAGCAGAGTATCCATATTAAATCAGAAGGACAAATCTTGGCAAAGTTGGCCTGCTCTCTCTCTGAAGTTATGTGGGCACATTAAGGCTTTCAGCACTTAACTTGGGAACAGAACAGAGAACAAATATCCAGGGGCCACAAGGGTGTAGCCGTGGGATAGAACTGACCCAAATATTCTTGTTATTTTTGTTGCTATTGTTTTTCTATTAGTTCCTATTACAGCATGTGAAAGGTCTGTTCTTGACCCAACAGCAAAACTGGCCTCTTTTGAAAACCCAATCCCCCATAGCTGTCAGGACTGGAAAGTTGTTGCATGGGTAAAAATTTGTGTTTTGACTTCACGAGCTTGAAAAATTTTAGAGATGAAATGAACCAGAGCTGTCAGGGTGTGGGAAGGAGAGAGGGGAAAGGGTTAAAAAGGTTACAAAAGTGTAGATATGAAACTAAGGAAAGTTAAATATCACAAATCACATTTGATAAAATGCAGAAAGTGTTCTTGTTTGGTTTCCGATTTCATTTCCCATTTGAAGTTGAACTACTAAATTGTTATTGCAGGAGGTAGGTCAGAGTGTGCAAAGGAATGCAAGAAAGAAATTCCCTTCAGATTATAAACACTGGCATCATCACTCATTAGCCCTAGTGAGGTCTTCTCACTGCCTAGTATGCAAATTAATTCAGAATAGATTTTGAACTTGAAAACTAGGGTGTGTTCTATTCTGAAATGGGACACAGAAACATTAAGGAAAGTGGCAAGACTGAAATGATCTGCAGACGGCTCCCTGTGGCCAGACAACTAGGAACATTCAGCATAGAATTAGCTTGAAATTAGCCCTAGTTTTCATTCAGAGCTGGTATGGCTCCGAGTCATTAGCCTCCACGCTCTGTGTCAGCTGCTGCAGGACCTGCTGAAACCTGGCTCTGGCATTTCAGCTTCTGGTCTGCCAAGCTTCTTTCTACAGAACAGGGAAGTTTTGCAAGAAATCTTTACAAAATGTTGTAATAATGAAAACTTTAAAAATACACAGCTGTTTTGCAAAACCCTTGTAACAAAGACTCCTTTTAGATCAGGTCCACACAGGCTCCGTAGTGGATGTGCTACTATCAGTACTCTCAAGAGAGACATTATGCAGCCTGACATTCCCTCCATGCCTCTCTCACCCCACGGGTCCCCTGCCTGGACCTTGTTCCTTTCAGGCAGTGCTCCCTGCTCAAATCCCTGCTTCAGTCCCTTTATTTGGGTGCCAGAAACTGCTTCCAGGGGTTAGGCACATTTGTCCTTTGGGGTGACCTCCCCCTAGGGCTATTTGTCCTGCCTTGCTGCTGCTGTGGCTTAAACAGGACAAGCTGGGTCATCATTTCGGGTGAAATTCAGCTGCAGCTGAAATGAGTAATTCTGAGGAAAAGAGGTCCATGAGACCTACAAACATCTGAGCAGCTGAGCCTCCACTGTGTTGACTTAGCCTTCCTTCACATGCACCAATATGTTTGCATGCTGTGAGCACTGTGCAAGGTGCTGCTCCTCCTGAAACCTACCTGTTGGTGGTTGGTATCAAGCGGGACTCAGATCATTGTTACTGATAAGAGTTTGGTGGAATCCATTTTCCAAAGTGAATAGTTTATTGGGATTTGAACTGTTGAAGGGAGTTCATTGTTGCAAATAAGGTAGTGCCTGACTAGGAAGCCTCTTTAAAGTGCTTTTACTACCACAGGAAAATGGGGATTCAGCTTTTCAGTGTTTGCGAGTATTTCACTGAAGTGATCATTAGAATAAATAACTCCTAGATTCTCAGATGCTGGTAGCTGCACATAAGCTATATTTCCAGTTAATTTTAATGACAAAAGAAAGCTGGCCAAGGCAGTACATGATGACTTTCAATCTCCTGGGGAAGCCAGGAGGAACTTCCCATAAGTTTGAGCAGGACCTGGCTCTTCACCTCCTGTGCTGCTGTATCTCTTTGCCTTAGCGTCAAAGATGGCTGAGGTGGGAATCACAAACCTGCCAGGAAGGAATAGATGGGGACCCAGCTTTTCTCAGACATCCACAAGATAAAACTCTTGTATTGCTCTTCTGTGGTTCTTCTTCAGGGTTCTGAAAATAAACAGTGTAAGAATAAAGTGTAGCTATACCCAGTGGAACTAGCCTTGTCTGGCTTAGTATCCCATCTCTAAAAGTGGTCAGATGCACTCATCAGGAGAGAGAACAGAGGAAACATATACCATACTTCCTCAAAATTCCCTGCTAGACTCAGCACTCTACATCCCAGGGACTCCTGGTGGTCCCCAGCCAGGATACCAGAGGACATTGTTTTTCCAGGCATTGTGGCTGACTTGAGGAGCTGTTGGACCAGGCTTTCGGGGGGGGACGCACTCTGTGTGACACTGAGTCATCAGTGGTAGCATTTCACTCATGGATCCTGGTTTTTTCATAGACAAAAGACTGCAAGAGGCTCAGCTTCATCTGATCCACCACACTGCTGCAGCAATAAGGAATATATGACCCCCGACAGATGTTATTCTCACCTGCTCTTGAGGCGAACGGAGGGGAGAGCCACAGCCTCCCTAAGCAGACTGTGTTTCATCACTCTGAAAGTTGGGAATTTGCTTTGTAACATGGAACCCAAATATTCTTTCCTGTAAATTAAGCTAAATTCCTGTTGACCTTTTCCTGACAGCTACAGGGGACCATTTTATTTGCTGACCTCTTTGTAGCAGACTTTGCATTCTGGAAAATGTATCACATCCCCCTTTGTCTCTTCTCCTCCAGAAAAACAAACCCCATTCTCTCAACCTTTCTTTTTAGGTTATGCTTTTTAAACCTCTTGTTACTGTCTTTGGGGTTCCCATAAGGGTGTCTGTTTATTAAAATAGAAGCTTAATTTTACAAAGGTTGCTACATTACTTGGCACAGCAGAAAACAATAACAAAGCCACTAGGAAATCCAAGATAAGATCACAGAGTGGAGGGATAGGGTGGATCTCAAGAGATAATTCAGTCTGTTTCCTTGCACTAGGGAAAGTTCAACTGAAAGAAGAAAATCCCTTAAAATCTGTCAGGTCAATGATGTCAACTTTCAGTGATGACATGTCTCCAGTTTCCTGGAAGTCTACCCCATGGATTTTACTGTCCTTGTATGAATCTGCTGTATGTTGTTACATCCTTGAGGATTAAACTTCTTAAAGAAGATTTTAAAATCACCTATGACTATTGAGCTCCAAACCAGAAAATAGTCTGAGGGAATAGAGGTATAAAAAAGGATAGATTTAGCAGCTGTAAATATTAAGCTTTTTTATTTTACTTTTTTCCCCTATTCCTGCAATTGACTGTTCATTTCTTCTACCTTTAAAGCATTCAACTATAGTAAATGTGTAAAATAAAGGTGAGATAGATGGGTAACATTTAAAGACCTGGCCTAGAAATCCTGATGCATAACTTGCATTTGGCATTTTCTTGGCAGTATATCAGCCACAGAATAATTTTTCATGCTAGAGGTGGCAAAATGATCAAGTTCCCTGGCAAAGTCCAAACTAATTCTCCCCATCCTTTGGTTTCATTGGTTCTAGCTTGATCTCACCCAAAATCAGGTGAAAAAACTAAGGTCCTCTTCCTATCAATTCTCTGCCATAGATACATTGTCAGGACTGGCAGCTGTACTGAAGGTTTCCTTGGGCCTGAAGCTCATGGCAGGTTTCTGAAGGCTGCAGCATCAGATGACCTTTTGAAGGTTCCAACAGAAGCTGGCTGGAAGTTTCATACAGGCTCAGAATGTTCCCTTGAAGATGTGATTTTTATACCACTGCTCTCCTTTCAAGGAATAACCCCGTGCAGAAATTCATGTAAGTGGACCCTTCATCCCAAACAGGGTCCTGTCTAAACCACTTCCCCATGCCTTGTATTTATGGCGGGGTCTCAGGCCAGCAGATGCCACCTGTCCCAAAGGTGGTCAGGGTAGAAGAGTTCTTGTACAGGCATTGACAATGGAAGCCCTGAAGGCAGCAATGCAGACCATGCATGCACGGCTGTTCTGGCTGTTGCTCAACTGTTTCGTTGTTATCACTGCTCATAAACAGAAATGTTTCACTCCACAGGGTTTCCTTGCTTGAATCTTGATGTCATCTCTCTCCCCTGCATACAGGCAAAAAGTTTCTACCAGTACAATCAATGTGGGAGCATAGAAAAGGAGGAGTGATGTGCTATGCTTTAACCAAAGGGGTCTTTCAAAATCTGAAGCTAATGAGGATCCACTTAACAACTCTTCATATAGTTCTGATAAACAAAATGTTTCCAACTGGAATTAAAAAAGCTGAACGTAACAATATGAAGAGGGAATAAGAGCTTCCCCTTGTCAACTGGCTACTAACAAAAGAAAAATATGAGGAGTGAATACTTAAAAAAAGGAGACCAACAGTGCTGTAATATAATTAAAACCATTAAAAATGCTGTACTCTGGTTTTGCTCCCTGAAGCACTATGTTATTTTTCTTTTTAAAGCTGTCACCACATTTTGATACCATAAGGAATAAACTAAATCAAGACAAACCTCCATTTCAAAGTTGGAGTATTTGCTAGAAACAGTAACTTTATCTTCAGTAACTAGCGGATGATGCCTAATCAACTGCAGCCATCAACATCTCCCTTTTTATTTGTTAACATTAGGTATTCCTCAAGTACATAAGCAGGACTGAAGTGTAAGAAAGACAAATGCAGAGACAAGGCCAAGAGAAAGCACCCACAGAAAACCTGCAATTGTAGAAGTTCAGAAAGGACCTCATTCAGCAAAGTACTGAACTAGAATAATCTGTATTATATGAGTAATGTAAGAGTATGCAACACTGTTTGTTTTTTTTTTCATTTGGCAGCACTTCAGACAGAGGTAAGACAACCTTCCTGTCCCTTGCTATCATATTCCAAAGTTTTCCTGATGCCACGGAGATGATGTAATCCTGACACTTGAGCAGAGATTCCAGTTGCCAGCAAACTGCATGGGGCCATTCTTCTGCTAGAGACATAAAAGTATGAAACAATGGGTTGTAGGACTGAGCTACCTCATGCATTTACCTCTTCTACTTTTCTTCTTGAGGAAAAGTGCAGTCTACTGGCATTGAGAATGAGATTAGAGGGCAATGCAGAAAGAAAGGAATGTTCACAAAAATTATTGTAATGAATGTACAATCATAAAATTTAAACAATAAACCATGAAGAAAAAAATGAAAATGTATGAACAAAGTTCCTGGGCAGCAAAATTGTCAGCTATCATTTTTGAACCTTCTGAAAAAACAGATTACTTAGGAAACTCAGTCAACCTCTACTCCACCAGCCTCTAAAAACTCAAAAAGCAAATCTAGAAAGATGAGTATACACTAAGAGCAAATTTCTGACTGAACTTGTAGCTCTACACAGTAACCCAGACAAGCAATACTGGACACTGCAGCTGTTATCTTCCCAAGAGTGAACAAGACTGTTACCATTCTGCAGGGCCTCAGGGCATCACAGAGCTGGGAACTGCAGGCATCAGATCCTGCAGAAATTCTTTTTAAGATCTGAAGATGCAAACTTCTCCTTTCTCATCCTCATACCCTCAGGAAAAAGAAGATACAAAGAAATGCAAGAAATATGCTGTGAACAACTCTTTCAGTGATAGGGGGCATGGGACACAGTATTGACATGACTGTATAGTCACAATATAGTCAGTGTATTGTTAAGAGATAGAATAATACTTGCAAAAAGATTATTTTCATTGTGGCCAATTACCATAAATGCGCTATGTTTCAGTAAATTATGCTGCAGAGTTGTGTTTTGAAGAGAAGCTTTATATAGCTGCTGGTAGTGTGGTGGAATAATAGAACAGAAATGAATGTTGCTGTTCAGGTGGAATATAACTCATAAAATGTTGTCTTCACAATTTCTTTACCTCATGAGTCAAAACCAAATCGTTTACCACAAGTTCTTGGTATACTGTGCCCTAATTTTACTCAGTTTGTTCCAGCAAATCATTGGTAGAAGAGATGCATTGTTGACCCAAGGGCTTCATACAGACTCCAAGCTGAAAATATGAAGACAAGTTTCTAAGTAATACAAATGATCCCTGGCACCAGCCTAGCAGTCAAACACAACACACACTCTCAGCTGGAGATTCACAAACCTGCCCACTGAATCCTCAGAGGGCACATTTGTTCTTTTCTATGTCATGTTGAACCTTTCAGCTGCATTCAAGTGCTTGCACATAAGATCTGCAGAAGAAAACATCTTCTTTTGCTTTTTATGTTTCCTACCACCCTGTTTTCGGTGACATCTGGACCTTTCAGATGAGGACAAGAATATTCCACTTGTAGGAGAAGATCCTGTGTCTTGAAGTCACCAATTTTAACAGGAAAAGGCCTGGAAAAGGCACCCAACAGGATCTGAGACCAAATCCTGAAAGCTGACTTCTCTGGCCCAGTGCTGGAGGGGAACTTCAGCCACTACTTTTTCCACAGGGATGAATCTCCAAACAGTGGTAGGAAGGGCAGGCCCAAGGATTTGTCTCAGGGGAATAAGGTACTAAAAAGAGTTTGTGGTAAAACAGTCTAGCAGAGCACTTTGTGTCTCTTCTGACCACAGATGAAATGATGGGGCCAGATGTGTCTCATGGGCCACCGACTAAAAAAAACTGGTTGTGAACCTTCCTTGGATCAACATGAAAGAAGCCTAAGGTTACAGAGTACCAAAGCTGCCAATAGATGAGACTCTTTGATGTTTTTTATGAACAAAAAAATGGACAGAAACTTTTTTAATTTTGCATTAGCATTTTCTGTTGTGTGGGGTTTTTTTCCAACTGACTCTGTGATTGTTGATATTAATTAAAGTGAATGATAGATTATTTTCTAAAGGCTATAATTTAAACCAGTAGTTGAATATAGACTAGAGTGTAACATTCTTCAGCTCAAACCACAAGGTATGCAAGCTGGGAATGAACTCTATTTCTTTCCTGTTGAAGGACAAATTAACTATTTTTTATTAATTCTAATGCTAGCAAAGAAAGTAAGATCCCCATTTTTCCTTCAATTTCTCTCCACACTTAATTGATGTATTCTACCAAGCCATCAAGCTGCTTTTAAAACCCATTCTTTTGCATAGAAATATTATCCTCCTTTTATTAGTTTGAGTTGATAAATGAGCCAAGAGCCTTTGAGGTATTGTGTACTGTCAATGGAATACATCTTTCAGATGCATCCACTGCAACAGAGCTGAAAAAATATATATCATGAAACACTTAATAAAAAAGATACACAGATTTGTCTTTTACAAGATCATGGGACTTGAGTCTATCTCTAGGGAGGAGTTCCAACATGAGAAAGAAAATACATAGTTCAAAAGCCCATGTTTTCAATTTGCGGCCACATGGTTTAAATTATCCCTGTATTTATTAAGGGCGCTAAATGGGCAGCTTGACTTAGGGGAAAGGGTCATTCAAGTTGAGAATAGTCATGTTTAATCCCTCAGCTAGCTGCAGGTTAAATTTACTTTAAGATGCTGAATTTTCTTTACATAGTGTGTGTTAAAATACCACTTGAGACACAGCTGGAGGGTTTTTGCCATTTATGGTTGGTTTATTTGGGTTTTGGGTTTTTTTTTACTTTTGTATAGCTGCATTGTAAACAACAATTGAAAACTGTTAAACACCTAGAATGGTTTTCCAAAGTACAGCATTGCAGTATATGCTATACTATACCTATCATTTTACCACCTCTTGTACTTCAGTTTTACACAAGTGTGTGCAGAGTGTTTTGTGGTAAACTCATGATTTCCCTGGTACTCAGTGTTGTACATTTTCATGTAATTGGAACCACAAAAAAAAAAAAGAGTAGTCTAAGACATATTTTCCACCTTGTGCTGAGGCCTTGAGATAGTAGGTTTTTGGATATTGTGTGTACTTGCCTATGGACTTGCTTCCTCAGTATTTCAGGAGGGAAAAAAAAAAAAAGAAAATTAACCAAAATCCAAAAAGCAGAAATTAGAGCAAACAAATTAACATTTCCAAATGGGCAAGCAATATAAAATTTAAAGATTTTTAAAGATTTTAAAGATGTAAACAAGTAGCTAATGATTATCAAGGTAGTTTATCCTAATGTTAATATTCTTTTATGTTGGTGGTTTGCCTACAGATGTTCCCTGGTGGGAATTGAACATTTCTTGTCTTATCTTTCTGTTAACTCGCCTAGATAATTGCCTGGATTTTGTTCATGAGATGCAAACTGATAGCTGCAAACATCCAAAAGGCTCACTGTGTTTGACCAGACCTGAGATTGTTGCTTTTGTTCTTCAGCTGGGCTGAAGCTGAAGGCTGTGGAAACTGGGATGGCCTGGGTGCTCCCATCCAGCTTCAGTGTCTAAATGTTTTCAAGGAGAAAAAAACAACAACAACCAGAACACAGAGGATTTCTGACCAAAGTAATGTCTAAAGTCACTTTTAAATTCAAATAAATATTTGTGGGAAAACTGCTTTCCCTATTCTCCTAACACTAATAATTTAATTATGGTAGCCGCCAGGCATCTTTAACTTTTGTGACCAGAAGATCACTCTGGGTCTCAGTGACCTTGGCTGTTGTAACAGGGTAATATTTTCACAAGGATGAAATGTTCTTGAATACATTTCTCCATTGTACTGATGTTTGAGGGCATTTCTCAGCAGATCTGACCTGAAGTGCAAACATAATTCTTTTGTTTCACCTAGAGGTTTATTGACAAACTCCAGAAATATCGTGTTCCTCTTCCATTTGCTGAATCTCACTCTCTGTGAGAAGACAAAGATGTTGGTATTCTTCCTTTGAGCTCTCCATCATCAGTGGGAGTCTGAGCCAAAGGTCGGAGCCCGGGAGCCTTTGAAAATTATCCAGTGGCTACACATCTAAACATGAAGAGAAACAAGAGGCAATGAAAAGGAGCAAGAGAGAAAATGAGTCAATCCTTTGGGTTTTTTTCAAGATATTTCAGTGTAATGTTTCACATAAAATTGCTCCTAAAGTTCATTGCAAACATTTGTCAGCAAAGTTCAATGAAAAAACCCAGGCAGGTGAGAATTAGTGTTCTAAAAATGCCACTCTTTCACTAATACTTCAAGCAATTGTTGTGAAATGCAGGAATTAAACCATCAGCTCAAGAAAGATGCAGTAACCAAAATCTCTGTGTTCTTTTGTTGTTGACCAACCATTGAGTCTACATCCATTCAATGTCACTTTTGCCTAGTTATTCTGAAAATGTCACAATCTTTTTTATCAAACTAAAAAATCTCATGTATTAAGACCTTGAGCTTATGACCTATGGTTCGTTTTTCCATTTTGTATCATGCAAATGCAAATCTTTAGCTTTATCACAGACTCAGAGGATCACAGGATGGTTTGGATGGGAAGAGACCTTAAAGATCACCTAGTTCCAACCCCTCTCCCATAAACAAGGACACCTTTCATTAGACCATGTTGCTCAGGGCCTCAAACACTTAGGGGGATGGGGGACCTACCACTCACCCTCTGCTCTCCCAAAGCCTGGAGTAATGATGCTGTTCACTCTCCTTGCTGCCCTAATGATCATGGATTCCACCATTTCATGGTTACTGTACCCAAAATTGTCCTTGAACATCCCATTTCCCACCAGCTCCTCTTATTGGTAAGAACGAAGTTTCAGTATAGCACCTTTCCTTGTTGGCTCCTCTATCACTTGGAAAAGAAGCTATTATCAATGCATCCCAGAAGCCTCCTGGATTGCTTATGCCCTGATGTATTGTCCCTCCAAAAGTGGTTGAAGGGGTGGTTGAAGTCTCCCACAAAGACCAGGACCTGTAAAATTGAGGCTGCTCATATCTGTCTTTAGAGGAACTCATCCACTTAGTTTTCCTGGTCAGGTGGCCTGTAGAAGACCCCTACTACAATGTGACCTCTGCCCTCCTTTTAATCCTGGCCCATAAGCTCTGAGTTGGCACTTCATCTATTCCCAGGCAGAGCTCCATGCTCTCCAGCTGGTCATTGACATGGAAGGTAACACACCCTCTTCATCTGCCCTGACTGCACTTTAAATCATATTGATCTGAGCTGTCCATAAGGTTTTCAAGGAAGCTTAAGAAGGCATTCAGAACACATTCATCTCATTCAGAGAAATGATGTACAGCTTACTTTTCCAAATGCCCTATTTCAGCTAAGTTAGCCTTTCTCTGCTGGAAACTATTATGTTGCTCCTTGAGAAACCATGGCAGTATAATATAGCAAGCATACAAGTCACAGGCCTAAGGAAAAAATATAAGGTCTTACATTCTTGCATGGTTAAGTTTATTTTCTTGAACAAGTGGATAAAAAGCCCAAAATACTGGAAATCTAAGAAACAAGGAATAGGTCTTCACAGAAAATGTTTTGGCTAATTTTTTCAGACCCCTGAGTTTGAGCAGATCCACACTGATACAAATATTCTCTTAACCTTTGGGTTCTTATGAAATGGAGACACAACTCCAAATCAGTTTCGCATTTATTTCTGTATCAAAGGCAGATGGATCAACAAAAACCAGAAAGTTTTGACTATCTGAAGTGGTTGCAATGTGCTTAATGGGCCTCAGACACTTTGTACCTAAACCACAAATTCAGTCTGGTTCATTTTCATAATGTAAGAAAATCCTCACCGAAGAAAGTTTCTTTAGCTAATACATTTTGATAAATAACAAAGCTTGACCTGATGGGTTTTGCCATATATGCTAACGATTTCTGTCCACAGTACTGTTTCTCCTGAGAAAAGATAGGTGATTATTTTTTATTTTAAATCTAAGGGAGTGTTTTTACTCAAATGGAGTCCCAACACATATGTCTAAAAAGTTTATCTGACTGATATGACTAGAAAACCACCATATAAGCTACTATCAAGTAACCCAGGAGTCCAGAAAAACATCAGTGCTATGGGTTAGTTTGCTGGGTGGCTTTATGAATCTGAAGTTGAAACAAGGAAATTTCAATGACAGCAAGGTCTGGAGAGCCAAGTTACAACACTTACGATATCCACCTACTCAGAAAGCCTTGCATACTTTTGGCAGGACATAAATGTTTGCCTCTTCAAACCAGGAGACCTGTCACCATGCTCAGAGCTTGACTTTAAATTCCTTGAATCACATCTCATGAAGATTCCAGGGTGCCTGAATTTTTTCCCATGTTTCTAGGTAATTATGACCCCATATTTAGTGTGCCACTTAAAATCCAAAGTCATTAGTTTAACATACATGTGTTACTAATTCAAGTATATAGGTACCCCAAATGCCATATAAATTTGTATTTAAGGTCAGCTAGGTTACTTTGACTTCCCTGCCTAGAAATGAGGTCAAACCAGCCCCATCACAGTAGTGTAAAAGCATAGACCCTCTGGGTAGTAAGAAAGCAACCACACCTACAAGGTTATGACTAATATGTTTAATAAGAATCTTTTATTCAACTTTCTTTCTCTTCAGAGGGTTTGTGGAGGGTTGACAGCAATGCATCTCATACTACCATGCTGGATTGCAGCTTTTTTTAGCAAAATAGGTAAATATGTAAGGTGTCAAATTCAGCATTTCGAGGGCTATACAGTCTATTTCCTGCAATGGTCATAGGAGCAGGGGGTGAACAGGGGGAATAAAAGAGGAAACCCGGGTACGGATGTATTGACACACAGACACAGTGAAACCAAAACCAGATTGTTCATCAGTGGGCTGAGGCCAATTGGATGAGGTTCAACATGGCTGAGTGCTGGGTCCTGCACTTGGGTCACAACAACCCCAGACAGGCTGGGGGAAGAGTGGCTGGGAAGATGCCTGGCAGGAAACAACCTGGGGGTGCTGGTCCTTAGTGGCTGAACGTGAGCCAGCTGTGCCCAGGTGGGCAACGGGGCCAATGGCATCCTGGCCCGTGTCAGCAATAGCATGGCCAGCAGGAGCAGGGCAGGGATTGTCTCTCTATGCTCATCACTGGTGAGGCCACACCTTGAATCTTGGTCGAGTTCTGGGCCCCTCAATTCAGGGAGGACATTGAAGTGCTCTCTGGAGTCTGTCCAGAGAAGGGCAACGTAGAACAGTTTGGAATGTATTTCCTATGAGGAGGGGTTGTTTAGCCTGGAGAAAAGGAGGCTCAGAGGGGACCTCATCACTCTCTACAACTGCCTGAAAGAAGGATAGAGCCAGGTCAGGGTCAGTCTCTTCTCCCAAGTAAATAGTGATGGGACAAGAGAAAAGTCTCATATTGCACAAGTGAAGGTTTGGATTGGATATTAGGAAAAAATTCACCTAAAGGGTTGTCAGACATTGGCACAGGCTCCTCAGAGAAGGGATAGTCACCATCCCTGGAGGTACTGAAAAGATGAGTATAGATATGGCACTTGGGGACAAGGCTTAACGATGTTAAAGTTAGCAGTGTTACATTAATGGCCGCTGATGATCTTAAAAGTCTTTTCCAGCCTAGATTCTTTGTTTCTATGGTTTATTTTCCTGCCAACAGCAACATGAGGGATGGTTTTGCCAATTTTGAAAGACTTCAAGCAGCAGTGTGTTTGCTGTCTCATCCAATATTTTATTCCTGTGTTTGATTACCTTCACTACAGAGAGAACATAGTAAGTAGGCTAGAGGGATATTACAGGTTTAAAAAATCACAGTTAATGGCATTGTTTCTTTCCACTGCTATAATATATTTTATTTTAAAATTATTCCTTCATTCAGTTTGTATCTTTCTGTAGGTTTTGCAGGTTTAAAAAACAAGACCATTAGTTTAACCACTGACTTGGAATAATTTAGATTAGATTGCTGAAGGTCATGAAGCCAAACCTGCTCCAAACAGGTCCAGCTGGGTTAGGTTGTTCACTACAGTCAGACTTTGAACACCACCAAGAACAGAGACATCAAAACCTCTCGAGAAAAACCTGTGCCAATATTTTGTCACCTTTCTGAGGAAAATTTTTCCTGATATCCATCAGAACTTCATTTGTTGCAATTTCTGTCTGCTGCCTATTATTCTATGTGCACCTGTGTGAGCAGTATAAATCTATCTTCTCTATCTCCTCCCATTAGCTAATGAGTAGCAGGTCCGACAACATACCTTACCAAATTGGCTCATGAATCTGCAGTGTCAGGAAATAGTTCTTGCCAGTCTTCAGAAACTTGTTGGATTGCCTGTGCCCTGCCATGTTGTCCATTCAGGTGGTTAAAATCAACCATGAGAGCCAGGGGCTGCAGTCAACTCTTTTCTTCTCCCTGCCAACTTCTCACAGACCAATAAAGCAAAACCAAAAAAGGATAGTGAAACTGAAATCACAGCTGATGGGCCTTAGGAACAGTGACTAATTTTTTCAAATTGTAACATTTTAACCACAGCATTTGGTGAACATTTATTGTTCTCTAGTCTTTATTCATCTACGGTATGACAGTAACTGTGTAGCAGAACTTCAAAAGTCACTCATTCTCACACTTATGCTAGAAATTAATCATCATCATCATCGTCTCCACAGGTAATAAATCTATGTGTCTGTGGCATATCTCTCTTGGTTACAGCTAACAACATTCCTATCCCACAACCCAGCATTTCAGATGGGCACAGAAAAAACATTTATCCACCTTTCTCCCTTTTTTGTACTGGCATTCATGATTTTATCATAGGTATCAACAGGCAGAAAACTACTTTGCCTTTTTACAGGCTTAAAAAAACAGCTTATCTTTTTTAACTCCATTGGGATCAGACCCTTTTTCTGTTCTTTATATATTTTTTAATGTTTCATTCTTTCTTTGTTTTACTAGGGAATTATTTTGCAGGTGGTCTTCTACATAACCCTTTTTTTTGTTGATGAAATCATGGGGTTTGGAAAAGCTAGCACGATCTTCTTGAATAATTCCTGATTTTTCTCAGTGCCTTTCCATTTAAAATGCATATGCTCAGTCAGTTATACCAGAAAATGCTTTAAGCTTTGGAAAGCTGTCACTATTAAAGTTCCAAATGGGCAGACTTTGGTCAATGCCCCATTTCACTTGTATAAAATAAATCAAAATTGACTATGAACTCTGGTACCTCAGCAACTGTACTTCTTGGGTTTTGTGACTAACACTTTCTCATTCAGCAGACTTAAGTCCACTGTCAGGTTCCCTTATACTGCATACAGGATTTCTTATTTTGCAAAGAAAACATTATTATTATTCATAGAAACAGCTAAGGAAATTTGTTATTGGCTGCGAGACATCAGCACCAAATGGCTCTCTGGTTGAAGTCCATTATAAGTTTCTTTCTTGCCTTTTTGACTGCTGTTATTTCCCACATCCCCTATAAAATATTAACAGATGCCTAAAGAACTGCCACATTTATCACCTATAAATTTTTCCTGAGATATGAAAGACCCTTATCTATAACCTATCCTTTGCTTTAAATAACTGTAAAAATTGAACTTTGAGGTTTAAGTAACCTTAAAGACATATCTAGAGGGTATGAAGAACTTGAGTGGAGAGATTGTAGAGACCCTTGGATACAGCAAAACACACCTCTTTAAGAGGATGAGGTCCAGAGGCAACTTATCTCAGTAACCTGGACACTGCACAGGAGACAGTAAGTGCCAGAGCTGGAGCCTGGTTTGTTTGGGCCCAGACAAACGTGGCTAAATGACATCTGTGCAATTCCCTTCCTCCCCCAGCACACATTCAGCCAGCTCAGGTGTCTGTACCTACCACCACCCAACTTTCCTGGTATTAAGAGCCCAAAGTTTAATGTTGAAGAGTAAACTCTGATATCTCTGAATCTGTTGCTGTAATCAAGATCAAAGTCTTCTGTTTTTCTCCTTCCAATCTTCATCTGAACCCTTGGCTTTCTGGAGCAGAGGCAGGGAATGGCCAAAGACTGAATCAGGAACAAGAAAAGTTGAGAGCACTAGCTGTGTCATCTTCCTCTTTCTTTTTTACCATCAAGTATAGGCACTGTTTTAAATTACACAAAAATAGCCTGTAAAAATCTCATCAATCTCATTTGTTCAAATGCAGCTTTCCACATGAATCATTTACTGTGGCACAAGTAAACAATGCCACATGTTTCAGGCTCAATGGTGCTCTTACATTATTCATTCAGCCTAAGGTGAGCTGGTTTGCATGAAGTCTTGCTCCCTCTTTTCTCTTGGTTAAAAGTTACATGAAAAAGAAACTGTACAACCACCTCTTCATTAAAGAGTCAAAGACAGGAATATTCAGGGAGCAGTTGTTTGCAGGCTGCCCTGCCAAGGAATGGAAAGTGTCACATTTCAGCCTTCCTGCATTCATCCTTCCTTTCTCTTTCTGCCCATACAGACACCTGAACTAGCTCTAGACACTCCTGATCAAATATTGCAAACAAGGCCGCTTCATTTGTGCCACAAAATCTAACTTCACCTGCCTCTGAGCAGACATATGGCCATACTTCTTGCTAGCCCAAACCATCTTGCTGTCTGCATCTGAAGTATTTTTCCTTTTTTTTCTCTCCATTCAGTGTAACATTTTGGTGTAAGAGAGGGGAGCATCCAACAGTTGCTCAAGAAAACCGACTTCCCACTTTTACACTTAGTGAGTTATGCTAAAAAGTCATGGACAGGTTTTAACCGTCTGTTCATTGTGCTGTGCCATTTAAATACACTTTATATTTTTATTTTTTTATTTTCAAAATAGATTTCAGACTAGAAAGAACTTCAAAAGCAGAGGTGGAATTTCAAACCCACAAGCATTCAGTCCTGGGGTGTAAATAGGACTCTATCCCCACACACATAAAAAAACCCCAAAAAACATAAAAACACTCTCTGTTGCTACCAGCTCTCCTGATTCATCCAGCGTTTCACAAATGTAAAGCTGGTATTCGAGTCCCAGCTTGGAACGAAGACACTGAACACAAACCTCAACTCTCATTCCTGCAGGAGAAGTTTCCATCCCTCCTGTTTGCAAAGAAATGTTTGAAAACATGACCTGACTGGGCTCAAGCAAGTTGCTGGGAAGGGAGAAGGAGCTGACTCATGATTTTTGCTACCCAGGAATTGCAGTGCTGGGACATTAGCCAGCAGGGAGAATGAGACTTTGGAGCCTCATTCATTATTACAACTGTGCTGTTACCCTGGAAGATGACACTCTTTGCTAGAAGGAGGCCAAGGCAAAATGCTTTGGTTTTGAGGAGAGTTGTCAGTCAGTTTTCCATCAGATGACCTCTCCTCATAACCAAACTTACCTTGGACAAGGCTGTGTTTAGTGTATCACAAACAAGATCTCCAGCACCTGGTTCCTCCTGGTACATGACAATAAGCAATATTCCTCCACCACATTTGCCCATGTGTCAGCACCTCCTGAGGGATGCCTGGCTTCTTCTGCCCATCACATTCAGAGGGGTTCCCTTCCTAAGGGACAAATGCTGACTGTGCTTACCTCAGGGTCATCATTGCTTACATCAATGGCCCCTAGTGAAATAACCCAAATGGCCCCATCTGTTTATGCTGGCTACCTCTACACAGAGTTCAACCTCTTGACAAAGCTCATATTAAAAACATAACCAAACAACTGCTCAAATTTTATAAGAACTTCCTAATTAAAAAGCATAAAAGCCCTAATACTGTGATACTACAGGGACAATTGAGTAGGTGTGGTGGTATGTGGAACTGATGTATAATGGCATTTTAACTCATGCACTCTAGCCTCATAACTGGCCAGGAAAAACTAGGGAGAAGGAAAAATGGTATAAGGTTGTTTCAGAATAAGAAGAAAAGGTGAGAGAAGAGAAGAGAAGAGGAGAAGAGAA
>NC_031768.1:62276699-62294933 GCF_001522545.3 Parus major | reverse complement strand
AGAGAAGAGAAGAGAAGAGAAGAGAAGAGAAGAGAAGAGAAGAGAAGAGAAGAGAAGAGAAGAGAAGAGAAGAGAAGAGAAGAGAAGAGAAGAGAAGAGGAGAAGAGAAGAGTTGTGAACAAAAAAGATGGGATTTTTTGTATGATATATTGCTGAAGCTTTCAAAGCTGATAAGAATTTCATTGTCCATATTAACACATGCAGAATTGGCAGGCCAATTGAGAGCACTTCTAAAAATGCCAATCATCAAGTAAATTCTGCTGTTTACATTCTAAAACCAGCAGTAACATAATCTTGGATTAAGAAAAACCTTGGCTAGCTAGAAAAAAAATAAGAAACTTGCATTTAAACTGTGTGTTCTCTAATTGCAAGAGGAAATGTTGGCAGGAATGGGTGAATGGCAAGAAGTGATACAAAAGGACTACCTGAGAGCTGACCATTCCGCTAAAGTTCCAGCTGAACAAAGCATGAGGGTCTGCTCCTCCAGAGCGCTCTGTACCCTGAGAACTGGCTACATGCTACATGCTGAGCTAATTACTAAGGATTTGAGACTTGTTTCAACAAGCAGAGGTGCTGTACATGCCCAGTATCTGGATTTCTCTTCACAAATTCCATATAGCTTAGCAGCTATCTGGAAATCTGCTTAGGATGAGAAAATAAAGAAGTGAGGAAGGGCAGGAAGGAGAGGAGTAATGTGTGTGTATGTGTTGAGATTTTTTTTTTACCAGGTTGCATTATGTTTTTGGCTTTTCATTTCTCACTGTTGTCCTGACCTTTGGGTGTGGTGGGCTCTGAGTTTTGCCCTGTGTGTCTTTAGAAACACTATTCTCTGGGCAAAATTGTTTTTCCGTTCCATTGCAGCATTGTGGTTATGCATTTATTTCATAAGGAGAGCGGGTTATTTGGCAATTTAGGTTCATATTGTGGGTGTGGTCCCTGACAATAGTTTTCTTCTGGGTTAAGTCTTTGTGAGCTGTTATTTCTCTCGTAGTACACCAGTGAGAACCACACCATTCTCCAGACAGGATTTCATTTTATCTCCCATTTTGTGAAATCACCTATTTCATCTGGGCCACAAGCTACACTTTGCTGAGAGTCCTGGGCTCTTTTCAGGGCAACGGGCTTGGCTACCACCATAACTTACCTGAAGCACAGAGCCTTGCACAGGCATATTTCCCCATCACTGGCACCCTGCAGTACCCCAGTGCTCTGTCCAAAAGTAGCCCAGGTATCTCTCTTTGCATAGCACTTGACAGTGGAGCATAAACCTGCCTACCCCAAAGAATCTCTTTCAGCTCTGCAGTGAGAACACAGAAAGAAGGAAGGGACACAGAAGCTGGCAATGGAAAGCCATTTCAGATGCCACACAAAGTGTTTATGTCTCATAAAAACATATCTCACTCATGGAGCAAAGAGCACTTCTGTTCAATCACAGAAGCAAGGGAAGGAGTGTATTCACAGCTCCCATGCCAGGTGTTTATGCTGGGAAGGGAGTCTCCCTCTTTTTACTGTAAATTCTCTCTCTTTCCAGAGCATGAATAAGTGCTTGAGCATGATTTCTCTCAGCTGACTATGGATATGGAGCTCAGGAGAGCCTCTTAATTCCAGGTACATCAGGTATGTGTCTGACATGCCGTGATGTGAACATATCTTTAGACCTGTTGAACCATTTCAGAGTATGAATCTCTTTGCAATCCAAAATCATACCTTCTGCAAGAAAGCATTAGGCAAGCACCCCAAGTTTGCACTGGTACCCATCTGTTCAGTATGTCCAGAATATATCACAGGAAATGCAATTCCTAGACAGTGGATCCCATCACACCTTGATGAACCTATTCCTTAGACCCAAATGTCTGGAAAATCAACCTGTTTCCCATTAAAATGAGGGGGGTGTGGGAGGTGTCACTGGCCCAACACCAGGCAGACATCCCTCCAGCAGCAGGGCCTGTGCCTCCAGCACCAGGAATGTGACCTAAGGCAAAGCTTTGCCTCCAGCTGCAACGGGAACTGCAACTGTAGCAGAGCCATTACTATGGAGAGGCAGTAAAATCACACACATCACACCACGGTATTACAGCCACAAATTAAATCAGGGCTAAGGCCCTTTAAAAAAATTAAAAAGGCCCATTAGGTTTAATTTAGAATCTCTTTCCTCATGACTACAGAGCAGATTGACAAAACAGACTTTTTTAATCACCTATGAAACTTCAATGAATGACAGGATACCAAAAAGACTCTTTTGTGTTAAAGTGTTAATTATTAAAACATGACCAAACGGTTAGTTCAATTTACAGCATCGCCATTAGAAGGAAGGCTGGAAACAATGTGCGCATTAAAAGGCTGTGTTATATGTTCTGTTACTTGGAGAGTCTCTGAAGTGAGAAAAGACAAGTTTGCCAAGCCAAAAAACTCTCCACTGGAATGGTGGAAGCTCTTTTTTCCCCTTAGTACAATCTCATTTATCTGAAATGCTACAGGAAGCACCAATAATTCAGCCAACAAGAGATTCAAATCACCAAAAGAAATCCTGGGGAAGTGATTCAGCCAAACATTTGAACAGAATGCACAGTTTGGATGAAAATGTCAGTCTCTCAGGCTGAGTGGCAATTCATAATCCTTCATCACTGGTCTGTGGCTGAACCACTTTTCTTGCAGTTTCCCATTCAGTGTTCATTTGAACAATTTACAAAGCAATTTACAGAAGGTTTCCAAAACATCCAAAAACAGATGGATGTATACGTAGCTGTAGCTTTCAACACTTCCCCTCAAAAGCGTCTTTTTATCTGCCCTGCCCGGAAGACAGGAAGGAAGGGTGTCAGGCTGAAAAAGCCACTTTGCTGACTTGGAGAATTCACTGTGCAGTCAGACAAAGGAGAAAGATACCAGGGCTGCAATTCAGTGATTTATTTTGAAGCACTTAAACACCAAACTGAGATTTGGGTTAATTTTGTAGCAGCATAAATCCGTCGAATGGAGACAATAGGATGAGTATTTCTGTATTGACTTGAGCTAAACAAGTACAGCATATTTAAAAAAAATAGTAAGCCATGCACAAAGTACTGAAACAAGTTTAGTAACAGTTTGTATAATTATCTATTATTCGTAACAGCAAAAAATGAAACACACCCAAACTGCCCCCAAGATCCCAAATCACATCAGCTCTTCTGAACATTTTTGAGATTTGTGTCATTTACCCTCATCTGGGGATCTGTCCTGGAATCTATATGTATTTCACAAACTTTTTTTTTCCCCAAACTCTTTTATTTCTCACTCAGACCTGCTATGTACAATAACAAAACAGACTCTGAAGCTGTGTAGAAGTTCTTAGGTCAGTGATTGCAAACTGGTGTGAAGCAAGAGCAGAACCAGATCCCGGGACTTGCTGTAGGGCTTTTTTCCCTTCACTCTCATTCTTTCTTTAATTTATAGTCTTCAGTTCTGTTCCTCTTCCTCCATTCCCAAGTCCTTAGTAATAACCCTGTTTCCTTAGCTATTTTCCCATAAATAATTCTCCTGAAATAACATGAGGACATCCTACTTTGCTAGCACAGTCCCTCTCAGAGAAGGCCAGGAGATCAAATATTCCCATTGAAACACCATGGGAAAAGGAGAACTTCAGAACAGGATTTCACACAACAGTTTATAACAACAGGGTGGGAGAAGGAAAAGCAATGAACAACTTTATTGTGTGCTCCTATGCAGCAAAAAGAGTTAAAAAATACCCAGACTTCACTGAAAATTATTCTTCTCCGTGCTTATTTCCAACTGACTTTTCTCGATGTCCAAGTCTTATCATCTCAGTGACAGCTACTGTAACAACATACAGACAACACTGTACAATAACTGTTTCCTTTAAGTTAGTGTACAATAAAACCAGTCATCTTTGCCACTAATTCACTGCTGCATTGTATGGTGAGGGGAAAAAGGACTTAAATGAACTTAAAACCAATTCTGGTTCAATGGAAAAGATGTCTAAAAAAACTGTTTATTAAATGTAGTAACTACTTTTACTAAACATATCTTACACTTGATGTAATTTTACACTGATTTTGCTTGAAGTGGTTATTTAATTAGCAGTAAAAATTCCCCCATCATAATATTTGTAGCTAATGTTTGTGGACTATTTCTGATGCTGTGCAAATCTGTGAATACAAATAGCATTATTTCAGCTTAGTATATGGTTGAATTAGGACCAGCAAAGAGTACAGCATCAGTAGCTTTGAATAAAAAATACACCTCTGAGAGTGGGGGAGGTAATAATATGTGTTTATCCATATGGTATCTAAATTACCCTTCCTTTTTCTTCCTCTCTTCAGAATAACTTTCCTTTCCAATTTTAAGCACAGAAATAAGTGACCCAGCAGCAGAAGGCATATTTGAACATGTCTTCAATGACAAGGAGAGTTTCTTAATTTTTCAGAAGATTCATAAAAATCCCCATCTAGATTCAGTCCTGTCAGTTTTAAAAATAAAGACAAATATATTTGAAGTGTTTCACTTCTGAATCTCTCATCCAGCTTTAAGGCCTTCTCCATTTTAAAGAAGCTTTTCTTTCCTCCAGGAGCAGGGCGTCCTGGACAAACAAAATGCTCTGTATTTGGAGGCAGTGAGCAGGTGATAATCAGGGATGTTAAAGGCTCAATTTAAACACACCAGCAAACAAGCTAAATAAGAAGCACAGAAGAAAAAATTTCTCTGCTCTCTTTCAGTTATGTTTCTTGGCACACTAATATTAATTTTAAATGAATGAACAAACAAATAAACAACAAACCCCAGCAACAAAACTGTTAATTCTAAACTCCCTAAATTGCTAGCACAGGGACACATTTTCCACTGATGTAGCACTGTGTAACTCAATCACAGAACTTTGCCTTTTCACACTGACTGAGTGTCTGTCATATAACCTTCTATTATATGAAGATGTGCTAGTTCTTAAGCAATGAGCAGGATTACATTGTTTAATAAATATCCTTTCTTATGAAATTTTCTCCTCATTTTTCATGCTGATTAGTGCCAGTTCCATCAATTTACCTTTGGGTTTGCAGCCAATGCAAAAATATGAAGGCCAGACCAAGGTGATGTAGGCAAACAACCTCCATTTGTAACAAGAAAGCTTGATCTGTCTCAAGTGTAAAGGTTTTTTACCTCCTGCAATGACATCTCCTGGCTCCCTGAGAAAACAGTGATTGTCAAAGGCAAAACTGTATCTTTTAACACAGCAGATGAGCAAGAAAAGAAAGTTGAAGGGGAAAGCAAGGAGGTAAAGAAAAAATTATTCTGGAGAAAAGATTTAAGGTCTGGTGCTGTTTAGCCTAGAGAAGACATGACTGGTGGGGACAGTATGGCAGAAAAAAACCCACCCTTCCATGCCTCACTGAATATAGTGGAAAATGTAGAGCTGGAATACACTTCAGCTGGTGTGAATAGCTTTCCAGCCACGGGACATGATTGGGTTGTTGAAATCTGCCTGCCATGATCTAAGCATGGGACAGGCAGACACCACTCAGGAGCAAGGGTGGCCAGGTCAGTGCAGTTCTTTGCAGCTCCATGGAAAGGCCTCCACAGTGGCCTGGGAGCAAGAGAGCACTCAGTCTGAGTCAGAGCAACACATCTTTTAGAGGATTAAGAGATGATGTAGGAAGTTGAGACTGCAAGTTGCCGACAATGAATACCAGACGGCCGATGAGGAGCTGCCAGCTCATCAAGGACCTGACTCAGCAAACGGCTCTGCTTTCTGCGACTGCTGTGCCAAGGGTTTGCTGCTCTCACACTACACTGCAGGCCTCTAAAGCCAGAATAATCTTTTTTTTTTTTTTTTTTTTTTTTTTAACTGAGGGAAATCCTAAGCCAGTGTCTCCTAAACTGGGAAGTCAGAAAAAAAGTGGCGAGGGAGTTGGAGTCACCACCACAGGTGTACTCCCTGTGCTTCATGCCCACCCATAGACACACCGTAGTTCTACAGGCATCTGTGGTCTGTAAAACAGCTGCTTGCCAGTCATCCCCCCACCCCAGCTACTGTGGAAACCCTCCTGTGGCAACCACAGTGCCTGTGCCTCCTCATCTGCTCCACTTGCCTGGTGCTGGGCAGAGGTTCCCTCCCTGCAGCCAGAGTGGGCAGCAGCAGCAGTCCTTTGCCACCCACCTGCATGTGGGAAGAGGATAAGCTACTCAGTGCATAGACAGGGGGAAAAGAGAAACAAGAAAAGGGCTTTAATAGATGGATATTTTAATAGATTTAATAGATTACAATAGATGGAAAAAAATGGGGGTAAAGTGAGCAAAAAACTTGCTAAGTGTTACGGATCAACTGTAGGTGACAGTTTGCATCTCCCATGAATGGCAAATGAGTATCCAATATGCCTCTGCCTCCTGCCAGCAATGCCCAGGTTCTCAGGCAGTATTTCGTTTTCCCCTTCCACCAGCACATGGACACTGGCTGGTCCCATGGTCAATATGAAGCTCTGGAAATGGGTTTGTCTTACTGCCTCTATTATAAAAACAGCTGAAAAATGTGTATTTTCCATGTTGCATGTGAATTCTGATGTTAAAAAAATTCTCCCCTGAGCTAGAGAGACAAGGCTGCCACAGACCATTGCTTGAAAGGAAACAAATTAGAAAGATCTAGCTGATTTATTCCAGAACAATCAATTGGGCTGTTCCCTGTGGTTTTAACCACAGGGTCCAAGGTACCCAGCAGAGTTGCTGTAGCACCCAAGGTATCAGCACAGCAAACAGCCTGCTGTGAGCTCCTAGAGAATGGATCTGACTCCTGACAGAAACCTGCCTGTAATACACAGGGACACCTGTAGGTCTCCTCGAGACTCCTGCAGTAAAATGCTTGCTCACTCACTCCAGGTGTTTAATCAGAAAGTTTATTGGTGTGTTATGCACAACCTCACCTGTGATATTTGGTCTACTTTTATTATTTGCTTGGTTTTAAATTGCTCATTATAAATTTTAATGCCCCACAGATAAACTTTCAATCAGTGTACTACTAAAGATAAACTATTAACATGTTCCTCTTGAGAAGCAATAATAGGGTTAAGTATTTGTATGGTTCATTTATTAGAAAAATGTGTGCAAGTGAGTTACTCTTTACGAGTTAGATTCAATCAAGATTTCTTCTGGCTTCAAGGCTGCAGTAATTGTCCAAGGCAGATCAGCTGCCCAAGCCTTGGTGTCTGCACCAGGCTGGTGTGGCTTCCCATGGCAGCTGAGCATGTGGCTCTGCTCAGCCACCACACAGCCAAACCCAGCAGATCTCCAAACCAAGGACTCAAAAAGAGATCCCCAGGATCCCAGGGGGCCACAGCAGTGGTGTGGTATCCCAAAGGAATCCTCAGATGGGCCAATTCAAGTGTCAGGGAGTGCCAAAGGTGGGTAGAAAGACCCCAGCTCCCCAGGAGCACTAAATTTGTCTGAGCTAAAGGTGACAAGGGAAGTTGTCTCACTGAGTGCATCTCCGGATCTTCCAGAGAGAGAGACCTGCTCTGCAAGCCTTGCCATTGACCTAACTGCAAGCACTAGAAAGTAGATTTCTCTCTCTCTCTCTCTCTCTCTCTCTCTCTCTCTCTCTCCCATCCACAACAGATTTTTCCTTTTTTTGGACAAGATTTATTTGACCTGAAATAATAATTTTTTTATTAGCCTAGATGTATTCTTTCCCATTTTCAAACTGAAATCTTCTTAAATTGGTGTTTAGAAGATGTTTTCAGTTAGAGACTGACTCGTTTTATTTATTTCTTTTATTAGGACTAAGCAGGCCAAACCCAAGTTGTTCTATTTTGGATTAAATAAACCATTTCAGGTTGACTACCCCCTCTCATGTGCTTGAAGTATGAAAAAGAAATAGGCTTTGTTGAAACAAAGATAAATGTATAAAACACTTTCTGGCCCATTTTTCACACAGCTGCAGTCAAAACCTCTCCTCCTTGGATTAACTCTTCCCACTTCTTCACACAGCCTGCTCTATTCCAAGCACTCAAACAGAAGACATAAAAACCACCTTCAAGTAAGAAAGAGCTACCTGCCAGCTGCGAAACAAAACACTGTAAAGCAGAAACGAATCTCTTTTTAATCTGAAACAGAAATTGCAAGCACTGAAATTTCAGCATGTGGCCCCACCCTTAAAACTGCCTGTGTTGGCTCTGCTTTTGGTAAACCGAGCCACAAACAGAATGCTAAGGCCTTTGGCAAACCATATCCCTATGGAGCAAATGCAGTGTGATGACATGGGGGGCCATGTCCTTGGTAGCTTACATTGGGGTGGCTTTGCTGAAGTCAAAGGTGACTCAGCTGGAACAGCAGTAGCCAAGACCCAGTGTCCTGAGGTCTCTGAACCTTGGAGCAAATATTTAGTGCCCATTTTTCAAAAACTTTGCTCATTTTTAAAATGAGATAATCTCTAGCAGCATTTATTCAGAGGTAGCTACCAAGACTCTGCCTTCACTGAGTGAGTGATTTTCAGCTCGTCAACGTGTGTTTTTCACATGCTGGAGAGAATAAGTAAGGTTAAATAAATAAGGTTAAAAAGCAATTCTTTTCCCTTAGCAGACATCAGAGAAATTGCAGTTTACAGCACATATACAGTAAGACAGGTTTCCAGGGGCTATCCTCAGTGCTGTTTGTACACAGAATATGGACCATTGTGAGTGCACTGATGTAACAGTTATAGCAATAAAGTCCTTCGCCACTGGGACCAAGTCTGCATCCTTTTTGGTTTTGGTTTGGTTTTGGTTTTGTTTTCCTCCATTTCTTAGGGTCCAGCACCAGACCCTAGAAGATCACTTAGTTCATAAGAAGTCACTCTCTATTGGATCCAGACATCTCTAAGGTCTTTTCCCTTCCTAAGTCTGTTGCATTTATCAAATCAGCCTTGTTCCAGCTCATGCCCATTGGCAAGCAGCCCATTCTGTGTCCTGTCTCCCATGCCCCTTCACAGAGAACCTGGCTGTTGATGGGGAGTTGCATATCACAGATCACAGGCTGGTTTTTTTAGAAGAGAAAGGATAAAAGCCTCATGAGTGTCCTTTCCTTCTCTTTCCTCCAGGACAAGCCTGCAGGAGGTATCTCTGCCAGGCTGGTGGGACACTCTGGGCACAGAGCTCTCACACTATCAGGGAGCACTTTGCCCTTTCTCAGATGGTCTGTTCCCCCCACAGCAGCCTGTCTCTGACTGCAGTACCATTCTGATTGGTGGGGCTGAGCCAAAGGCTTATTCAGCAGCTTTTCCCACTATATAAAGCCAGGATGGGCTTGCACTGTGAACACTTTGTACAGTCCTGGATGTTCTACCACCCACACAACTTAAAAAAGATACAGTGGAAACTGGAGTAGGGTCAGAGGAAAACAACAAGGAAAGGTCAGAGGTAGAATGCTGTTTGCACACAAGGAATAGCTGAATGCCCCAGAATGCTTCAACCTGGAAAAGAGAAGACCTGGAAGAAAAAGAAAGGGTTTCATATGGTCAAAATTCAAGTAATCATGAGAAGCATGAAAAGCTTAAGCAGAAAATGCCCATTCATTTTCTTTTCCAGTTCACATTGTGGAGCTCTCAGCCGGTAGTTGGATCAAGTCCTATGAAAGAGGGTGGTTTTGCACAGTGTATGTATTTTAAGTATGGAATGCCAAGACTCATGGGGAGACTGGACAAGCAAAAATCCACTGAAGGTGGTTCCGTATACTACAGAACTTCTGGGTCAGGTAGCCCCTGGTCTGTGAATGGTTGGACACTGGGAAAGCTTCAGTGGAAGTGGCACTTGGAGCCTCACAGCCACTGCTGGCCACTGCCAAAAATTTGTCACCAGACTAGACAGACCTTTAGTCTGCCTCAGCGTAATTTGCTATCACACATTCCCCATGTAGAATCATGCACTTCCTTTTTTCTCCAAGAACTACAAATTTCACTGGTATGACATGTAAACACTGATGCACCAAAGTCCTTCCTCTCTTCTTTCCCAGGGTATGGCACACCACACCCAGTCCCACAACCAGTCCACTCCGCTGAGCATCAAACCACGTTTTTGTGCTAACTTTTGCCCTTCTGTCTGCTCTCTGAAGGACAAAGCCTCCCAGGCCTCTTCATGCCATGTCCTAACACTGTTTTACCCTGGCCCAGCATGACCAGAGCTCACTGAAGACTTGTCAGCTTCAGAGGAACTTCTTTAGTGGGTAAAAGTATCACCGGGGTGGGAGGTTGGGCATGGCCCCAGAGAGAAGGGATTTCTGCACCACTGCCTCTAAGGACTGGCCAGCATGAGCAGCTGCAATAATTTTCTGGACATTCAGCAGTTTTTACCTTGGCTGTTAAAAGCAGCTTGGGTTAAGGATACCATAGTGGTACCATCACCAGCTCTGAAGGCAGCATCTGAGCCCTCACAATGGGCTCAGGCAGATAAGTGACAAGCCCTTGCTGGGCCACCCTGGTCCAGGCAGAGCAGGACAATCATGTTCCAGCTGAGTCACCTTTGACTTTGTCATGATCTAGCTGGGGGAATAACATTCATATAAGCTGAATTGACAAGTTTCCTTTTGGGTCAGCCTAAACCACTATGTTTGACCCAGTGTGAAATATTTATTTTACTTTTGGAAATAAAACTCTTTTCCCTGTGTTGTGATTCAGTAAAAAGTCTTGTTTTGAAATGTCTTGAAAATGTTCATGGCACAAGTGTGTTTCAAAAAAAAATCTTTTCTTCTTTTACATTTAAAGGGGGTTTTCTGACTTCACCATATTTGACATATTTATTAGTTTTTCCCAACCCTCTCCACCAAAAAGAAGTGTCACTCAGCTGACCTCACCATGGGATCTCTGGCAAAAAGACTGTAAGGTGGTGCCATAGCAATTTTCAAAACACAAATAATCATGACCACAATTAAATAGCCCAGTGTTGGGGATGGATCTGAGCATAGACTATTGAAGCCTAACTCATTCAAACCAGAAGAAGCAGCAGCACAGCCAGTGGGGTACAGGCAGCACCGCAGCACTGAATGCAGGCAACACCCATTCATGTCTTGACACGGTTCACTCCTAGATTCCAATGCTCCAGGGGAGTTAATGGTCATTTTATCCTTGTGTACAAAATCAGGTAAAAAACAGAGCCTCAGTGGAGGCAGAAAACACCATCCTACCCCCCACAGCTCCTCTGTTCCTTGTACCTGAGCACTTTGGCAGCGTCCTCATATTTTGGGAAGAATCTGGTGTTCACCCATGCATGTTCACAGATATGCACTGGTTTCACTAAATTATCCTTGAAAGTCTATTTCTTTCAAATTAAATTTGTTTAACAAAGTTAACCTTCTTCAGGCCAATACTATGTTCTTTGGTCTTTTTCAAGTGTGTCCAAAGACTCTGATTCTCTGTCAACATGAGTTACTAAGAAATCCCATGAAACTTTGGAAAAAGCTGAGTCTACATTTGAGAAGAACGTGCTAAGCAGCTTGCCAAACTATCATGCCTAGCCTCAGAGAGATGTCTTAAGAGTGTGCAATATGTGGCTATAGGATCACAGGAGACTACCACAGGTACCCTAAAGCCCTGAGTCCTACAGCATTCCCAGGGGTCCTATAAAAAGTCTGTTTCCTATTCCCCTGAAAAGAGCCCACTGCAGCCCCTTGTCTAGAGTCACGACATTTCTATCTTCCCCAGAGATTCAGCCTTAACATTTCTTCTTTTCACAAAACCGTTCACCACAGTAGCTCACTCTGCAAGTGCACCTAATCACAGTCAGTTAATTTATCATTTCTGCTGGTCTCATTACTCTCCCTCTCCCCTTTCACAGATAAAACCACTTTTAATGGCTGTGTTAAATAACAAGTAGTATGCCAAAGAATATCTGGCATACTTCAGAAGAGTAAGGCCCTACCAGACTTATCTGGGTGTTTAAATCCCATTTTGAAAAAATTCACTTGGTTACTGAAATGCTGAATACAAATTTCATAATTATTTATTTAAGAAGGGGAAAAGAAATTAATGGTTCTTAGTTTTTCATTATTTGTCTATACACTAATATTTCAATTTCAAGTCCTCATCACAGGGCTTTCCCCAGGTGCAACCTGACATGTTCTCAAAGTATTCACCCTGTAAATGCATCTCTCAATTTCCTGTTCCCAGACATAACCACTTCAAGCGAAGACCTCAGCTCAACTTGGCAGGGGCCATGCTAAATCCACCTCCCAATCCTATCTGCTGCCTGTGTTATCCCAGAAAAGGGGCAATGGCATCCCTCCATCGCATGCTGTCCGTACCTGTGTGCCCACATGGCCAGGGTCTGCACAGAAGCAGCACGCTTCATTCAGTCCTCACCAAACCCTTGCTGTGTCCATCCATCATGCCTGTATGCTGCAGAAACACCATTTTCCATTTCTTTCTTTATTTTTTAAAGCCAACTCTTTGATCTTCTGGGTAGTAATAATTTTCCAGCCATCAAACAGGCAAAAGGAGTGTGGTATGCTCCTGACACAGCCCCAAAGCACAGCTGAGAGCTCTGAATACCCTCTATCACTAAACCCAACAGGACACCAAAGCCAGGCTCACATGCTGAGCCCTCGCTGTCTCAGCTAAACTTATGTATTTTGCTGTTAACTATTTTTGAAATAGGATGAGAGGGTGTGTCAGAAGCCAGATGTGGGGATCACTAGAATCTGCCTGCATCTTTTACTTAAAGCAGGCCCACCTGAAATATAGAATGGCTTTTCACCTTGAAAGTAGAGATTTATTGGGGGATCTTATCATAGGAGGGAGAAATCCACAGCAAGAAGACAAAATTGTTGAAGGATTTTCTCAGAATACAAACTATGAATAAAATCATGCACTTCTCAGAAACACCTCCCTTCATTTTTTTTTTTCAAATAATCTTTTTATGGATTTATTTCTTATTAATTCCAACAGAATGGAACATCTCTAATTAGGAAGCACAGAGAAGGAAACACTGAAAAATGCCAGCATAGGAGAATCTATTACCAAACTTAAATTAAAAATTAGTTTGGATCCTTAATCAACAATGTCTCTCCAGCCTCTACCATACTGACTGTGATTTGCTCCTGCCTCCCTCAGATAAGTACACTGCAGTGTGGTGGGTGTATCTCTCCACAGGTTTGTTTTAAGCCGTGGTCAGTTTACTTTTTTGAGGGACTGTTTATGTTTCCTTTGAAGGATATTTCTCTAAGTATCATAAGGTTATAATGTCTCCTGGCATTTTAGCAGTCTTCACGAGCTCTCATCTCTTGTATGCTTTCATTGAACAGCTATTTTGTTCTTCACCCAAAGATTTCAAACCTACCTATCACATGCATCAAACATGACTAAATAAGTGCGTGATGTCTGGAAAACAGTCTGATGAGAATTTTTGGTGTAGAGATGACTGTAAGGCAGAAAAAAAAGTAAGGAATTGAACTTTTATTACTCAGGCTTTTCTCTGTAGCATTGCAGCCTGAAATGGTGTCAGTTTTTGGCCATGGTTTGGAGGGCTGCCAGCTCCCTGTGCTGTGTGCAGGAGAGCCAGAGCCTTCAGCAGGATACTGCTGTGGCTACCCTAGCAAACCACCTGCAATTCACCACCCGCGATGCACCACGGCCCTGAAATGAGACACAAATCTGCTGGGCTTGTACTTTTGTAATCTCAGAGATTCCACAGACAGCTCCATCTCCTGCAAAACACACTGGTAATCATGGCCAGCATCTATATCTACAGTCCCTGCCATTTTCACACAGGAATTACACATGCCTACTGCAGAACAGAGTGATCACTGTGGACCAGGATCTGATCTCATTACCCTGCAGTGAATCCAACATTATTCAGTCACTCACGGCTGGTACTTTGGACCTGCACCAGCGTCACTCTGATCAAACTCTGCCTCTCTGCCTGTTTCAAAATGAATATTTAGGAAAAGATGCCAAAAGTATCTTTTCCCCAGTACAGGCACTGTCTAAGAGCATGTCCTATGTTTTTAGAAACCTCTCACCATCTGGTCACACCTATTTCAAATATTACCATCACCTCTGCAAAATTCATGCTGTCCCGCAGCATCGGATGCTCCAGGGGGCACAGTGGGACCGAGCACCACACTGAACACAATGTCACTGCCTGCAGAATATTTTGGGTCACTGCTCAGCCCAGTTGTTGACTGAGTCTGTACACAAGGATCCTGGCAAGGCTAGAGAGAGAGGCAGAGATCACACAACTTGTGCACAGAGCTCACACAACTTTCTGCACAAAACTAGACAAGTTTCATGCAGGAAATGCCCCCTTTTATCTGAATCAATGCTCCACATAGATTGATTACCCTGCCTACAACAGTGGGCTCAGAGGTTTGACTGCCTGGGGAGAAAAGTGACACTGTCCTCATTCCTTAGAAGTACAGATGGAGTATAGGGTGTAAGTATCCTGACTTGATTAGATTTTACACTTGTTTTTGAGAATGAGAGTTAGATTTAGAACTGCCTCAGCTGAAGGGTGGTGGAGACTCAGACCCGCTACTACAGCACATTGTGAGGCAGCTTCTGTCCTTCAGGACCTTGCAAATTGCAGCAAATCACCTTTTCACCGTCTGCTCCTGAACTTGAGACTGACAGTAGACTTCTTCATGTGTTCACTGCTTGAAGGTGCTACTGAGTGAGACCAGATGGGAGTTAGAGGAAGCAAAAGAAAAACTGGTATGTTTGCATTCACACAGCGTCTAGAGAAGTGATTAGTCTTTGTTTTGGTGAACATGCTGGAGGGTAATGATACCAATCAGCAAAGCTGACTTGCCATGTCCCTGAAGATCTTCAGTGCATTAAAGGAAAAAAAAAATTACTTTATGATTTGGACACCAACACAACTCCATGCATGCTTTCTACACACCACTGTTACTGGCTGTTTGTGGAGGAATTGAAAACTGCTTCTGTCTTTCTGAAGCTCCTTTAACAGTCATGGTCCTGCATCCCCACAGTGCTTTTCCCTGAGGGATACCAGCAGCCATCATCATTTGGAATTAGCCTGTACAGTTTTCCATAACTGGGGCCCTAGTTAGTGCTGTTGTGGGAGTAGGAGCCCTCAGGAAGCACGGTGCCACTTAGGGTGCAGCCCCAGGGCAGAATTGGTGACACAGGGAAGGAGGCAGAAGGAGGCTGAGATCATCAGAATCTCAGGCAACCTGAACACCATGAAGATGAGCAATAATGAAATAACACCTACAGCATCACCCTCAATGACAGAACAATAACAGTTTTTGCTATAAAATGGAAGTTCCTCAGTACTGAAACACCAAGGAGGACAGAAGTCCGAGTGTGCTGCCAAGTGCCAGGATAGAGATGCTGCAAAGATGGAAGGAAGCTTTGTGCCACTGGGGAACACCGAAAGAGCTATAAAGGTCTGCAAGGCTGAAGTGCCCTAAAGACCTAGTGCCACACAACTAGAGCAACCTTAAGAGCAATCTGTCATGGCAGAGTCAGGCAGCCAGGAGGAAATCAGGCAGATCAACAACGATATGCCCTGTTGGTAAAATTAAAGTAGAAGCAAACAAAACATTTTAAAGTGAATAAATACTCTAAACATCAGAAGGGAAAGGTTTATAGGCCTGAGGGCAGTGATGAGACTGTCATAATGAAGTAAAAACTAATAGGTGGAGCAGCCCAATAGAGCCCCTGTCTAATCCTTTCACAACACAGCACCATAAAAGGTCTTAAAGTAAGACTGGTCAAAATTTTCCATCCAAACTTCTCTACTGAAGAGTAAAAAGAGTACCTTTTTATGATTACTCTGTTTTTGGTTGTATTTTTTTTATCCACAACAGCTGCTTTCCATGAAAATTTTCAATATTTTGTGGAAAGGCCAAAAAACACCCAACCCTCTGTTTATGGCAACTAAACATTTACAGACAAAAAAAATTTAACATTTTTAGTGAGAATTAAAGAATGGCCTGTAGTTTTGAGACATGACTAATCCCTTTGTTGCCAAACACCAAATACTTCTTGGTTTTCCACTAAAAATTCCAAATTATTCTCTGGTAAGGGAGGCACTTTCCAAACCAGCAGTACTTTAAATATCCAAATAAAAATTCAAACTCAGTTCCAGCCTTAAGGGATGGCCAGTGCTGAGATCTTTGTACGGAAGGAGTATTAGGAGCTGCTCAAAGGGCAAAACCAAGCAGAAAAACAGACTGATTCTGGACAGGATACAAAGAGAAATGGAAAAAAACAGGAAAACCAATGTGGTGGGTTGATGCTGGCTGGCTGCCAGGTGCCCACCAGAGCTATCCTATTGCTCCCCTACTCAGCTGGGCAGGGGAGAGGAAATACAACAAAAGGTTCATGAGTTAAGGATGGGGAACCAGTGGGTCCTTCCCACAGGAGACAGTCCTTCACGAACTTCTCCAAGGTGAAGCCTGTCCTTCCCACAGGTTGCACTCTGCTACAGCATGGGTCCCTTCTACAGAGCACAGTCCTTCAGGAACAGACTGCTCCAGCACGGGTCTACCATGGGCTTACAAGTCCTGCCAGGAGCCTGCTCCAGCATGGGCTTCCCACAGGGTGCCAGCCTCCTTTGGGCATCCCACTGCTCTGCCAAAGGGTTCTCCACAGGCTGTGTGTGGATCTCTGCATCTCCATTAATCCCCATGGGCTGCAGGGGCACAGCTGCCTCCCCATGGTCTGCACCAGGGGCTGCAAGGGAATCCCAGCTCTGGCACCTGGAGCACCTCCTGCCCCTCCTTCTCTACTGACCTCGGTGTCTGCAGAACGGCTTATCTCACACATTCTTATTCCTCTCTCCCACTGCAGCTGGTCTTACACAGTAATCATTCCTCTTGTGAACTCTGTTATCCCAGAGAACCCACTGTCCCTGCTGGTCTCAGCTTCAGACAGTGGCCAGCCATGGGTCCATCTGGGAGCTACATGGCATTGGCTCTGTCAGACATGGGGGAAACTTGTTGTAGCTTTTCAGAGAAGTCACCCCCACAATCCCCTTGCTACTCAAACCTTGACATGCTAACCCAACACAACCATCGAAAAAGAAAATAATTTAAGATATTAAGCTGGGAGACACAGTGAGAGAACTGGAGCTCAAGCTGGTGGTTTTGTTGTAGGAAGTGTCAAATGGCTTGGTTTTGGATGGCTGAGAAGCAGTTTCCAACTGAGCATCTAAAGACTTGGAGACCAAGCAGTTACGGTCTTGAACACTTGGCCAGGCAGTGGCCCTGTCTGCCTCAATATCTTTGGTTCCTTTATAATGAGAGAGAAATGTGGGGTACATTTTTTAAATCTGCCTTTGCCAGGGCAGGCATTCTCAGGCCAGAGAGGTTTCTCTTGCCTAGTGAAATGTCATCCAGTAAAATAAATACCTTATTGAAAGAAGTTAAATCAAAGTCTAAAATACTAACATTTATTGCAGGAATCCTATATGGTGCTGTTATATTAAAAACAGTTATTTAAGGAAACCGTTCTGTTGGACTGGAGCCAACTCTTGTGTTTTTAGTAATAAAGTATTTCATCTCTTTTCACCTCTAACTTTTGATCTTGCGGCAGGTATCACCAGAAGATGGCAGGGTAAGCCAAGGCAGCTGTAAATGTCATCATGTGTTAGTACAGGACCTGGAGTTAATTTAAACATATTTATTTGTGTGATTCACTTGCTTTCTTATCACCTAGCAGCTTTACAAATGCAATTGTAGCCCGGGGTAGATTTTTCTCATGAAATTTTAGGTTTAAACATGTTACTGCAAATGATTCCCAGCAGCTGAAGTGATAATAGAGGCCAAATAGCATCAACTTCTGGAGGAGAAAGAAAATACACTCTCCATGGGTCGCCTATAACCTCTGAAATCTTCACCAAGCCTAAAGAGAGCTAAAATGAGATATATATCTCTCAAAAGGATGCAGCCTTCTGTGAAAACTGGGGAAGACACTGATGGAGCTGACGGTCTGGTATCTGTGGTGGAGCAGAAAAGGTAGTAAGAAAAACAGTCCTGAAAAAGACAAAAGTGTTGGAACTCTGTCCAGCCATGTTAAACAGGAGGAAGAGAGGGGATTATCCCCCTGCAAAAGGAGAAAGCAAGAATTAAGGTAAATTAACCAGAGATTAGGTTAAAACAGTCAAAGCCTGCTTAAAAATTAAATACTTTTGGTCCTGTGTCTGCTGGTAAAGTTGCACAACATGAACTTAGGGAGGGAGCAACATGTTGGGAAAAGCACCCCCAGCTCAGCAAATGGGATATCAAGTATTTAGCATCGGAAGGGGAAGAGGAAGGGGAAGGGGAAGG
>NC_031768.1:62263897-62276595 GCF_001522545.3 Parus major | reverse complement strand
AGGGGAAGGGGAAGGGGAAGGGGAAGGGGAAGGGAAGCTCTCAAAAGGATATTTAAGAGACAGTATAGGAGTGCCAACAAAGGATTCCCAGAAGAGGAAGAGGCTGATTTCCTGAGCAAGGATAAAAGGCTGTCCAAGCAAAAGAATGTCTAATCTTCAGTCTCTTCTTCCTTCAAGGATCTTACAAATGGACACACATTGAAGGATATGGTTTTTGTGAGGGTGGAAGTCCCAGGTAAGAATGGGGCAAGCACCATACTCACATTGCATTTCTCTTCAGACTCAATGGGGATGTCAAAAAAACAAAGGGAGTCATAGCTGGTAGTGACAGGAGAAGGTTAAGAATAAGTAGTCGCAAAGGGAGAAGAGGAAAGCATGACTGGGACATGTGGCTCAGTCCAGGGTAAATGGCAAGGCTATGCAATTCCTGAATTTCCTCTGGGACCAATCCCAGTTAATTTACTTGAAAGAAACTCTTTTCATTTCAGAGTGGTTATTTTGGTTCCCATCCTTGTGCATAAAGTATATTGGCCTTTTCATTAAGAATGTGCACAAATTTCACTCTGTAGTGACATTCATGTCAGGCTGGAGTGCTGGCAGCAGGTTAACTTCAACCTCACAAAATAAGCATTGCTTATTTTCAGTCCCACTCTAGGGTGAAGAAAACATATAGTCCCTTCCGTTGGTTTGCTGCTTAAATAAAACTAAAAGACATTAATGTAAACTGTGAAATAAAAAAATCTTTAACTTAATTAATTCTCCTTCACTAACTTGAATTTTTAGGCACTTTTCCTTAGAGCAGGATAAATTTAAAAACCAACTTCTGAACTCATTAAGGCCAGTATAAATAAGGAGTAATGTCTCACGCTAATGGTAATACACTTGTGTATAAATTAGCAAAACCAGATTTAGTTTCACTCTAGCTGTTTTGTGTTGTACTATGTCTAGTTTCACTCAGTCCTCAAGGTTACATTTCAAGAGGTGTTGCTGTGCCTTGCACACTTGTACAATAAGTAAAACTATTAAATAAACAGGGACACAAAAAAAAATAAATAAATGAAGTTTCAGAATATTCAGGAAATCATCATTTCCTGGAGCTGAATAAACATTTTAGAAAAAACTCACCCAGCAGGAAATGAAGCTATCTGAAGTGGCCAGTAGGTTCAGGGGATGTGGAAAGGGGTTTGTTCAGAGGCGTTAAATAAACAGAGTAAAATGCCTTGGGAAATAGTTCCCTTTATTTGCTTTCTTGGCATTTTACATTTAGCTTTCAGCACAAGAGATACAAACAGGCCCCATGCAAGATTACCAAGCTGAGTGCAAACTGATACACAGCTTTCCTCGTTTGCAGGCATCCTGAATTGATGGCTAAAGGAGATCTCGCCACCCTGTTCCTCTCCTGACTACAACACCTGTGCATATTAAGTATTAGGCAAGTTAAATATTATCAAAATAACTATTTCACTGCTCTCAAACTTAAAAGGTCTGCTTATCCCTTGGCCAACTGACCTCCAAGTCACAGGAAACAACACAATCATATATTGATAGAAAAGCCTGTGGCACATCAAAATCTACTAACCAGGAGATGACATCAAACCTTAAGTCTAAACATCAATGACACAAAAGGGAAGAATGCAAATCATGACTTTCATGCTTAGATCTTTACAGTCCTCTGTCTCAATACAGCTGGTAAGCTGACACAGAATTCACAAGCACTGAACTGGAATATCACAGGATACAAGGACTTTGCTGCATTTTTCAGCTCTAGCCATGCCTCAGGAAAGCAGGTGACCCAGTCCAGGTCCTTGAGTCAGAGTCAGGTGGTGAGCACTGACTATACAATTTCCTTGGTTTTCCTCACACTCTTCTCTCTCCTTGCCTTATATTCCAATGAGTTTTAATTCCCCACCATGACACTGTGGAGAGAAATGGATGGTCTTGGACTCTCTGAGTTTCTTGACTCAGACACCAAGAGCAAGTTTTTCTATGTTTTCTTCTTGCGTGTCATTCCTATACACCAGTAAAATCAATAGGTTGAATGGAATTAAGACAGTTGACATGCATAAGGATATCAGACTTGGGAGAAAAAAAGCGTTCACAGCTTTATGTGCCAAAACATTTTAGTAAATTTATCCTTATCTTCCATATACCTCAGTTGCTGGTGTGTAAGATTGAGACTGTAACCCCTTTACACTCCTTTGGAGGACATGAGGACTTGTGGTGCAAGAGCTATGTTTTCCTGCCCAGCTACACAATGCTTCGCACCATGGGTCCCTAGCATTACTTGTTAATAAAATATTAACAGCAGCAATGCCATCTGCACCTGCATCTCACTGCTGCTCTGAGAGAGAGGCCTTTTCAAGGAATATGCTCCATTATCAAAGTTGTCATTCATGGAGCTTCTGGAGAAAAGCTGAAAATGTGGATATGAGGAGAAAAACGGGTGAGTCCTGAGAAATTTAGAGGAAGGGCAGAGAAAATGGAGGAGGCAGTGGAGAAACACAGTGAAGGAAGAATTAATGTGAGAAGAAAAAATGAGAGGAGAGATTACAGCAAAAGAAGCCAGAAGACATATATCAGGGATTTTGAGAAGAAGCAGAAGTAAGATCTGGAGGGATGAGAGAAGGTGGACCAAAAGATTAAGGGGAAACAGTTCCAGAGGGTCTGATACTAGAGCTCTGATGAGGCTTCACACATTTCAAAAAAGAAATATGGGCCCCTCCCCAGAAAAACTGGGCTTCCACTGCCAGCAAAATTGTTTCCACAGCTGAGACTGCAGTGCCAGCGAATGTCTGCAATCAGCCATCCAGGTGTTCTGTGATACAGGCTGCACCAGACTCAACCCATCAAAGCAATGGGAATAAATCCGAGGGCCAGGAATTGGGCCCCTGCTTGGCTGCCGCTCTGCAAAAATGAGAATGTAAGTAGCCAAAAAAAGACACGTTCAAGGTATAACTCAACAAAAATAAGAAACAGACCTTTTGATAGCAGATGAGCTAACAAATCAAGTTTGTGGTATAAAAACCAGCAATCCTGCAGGAGGGACAAGGACTCTGGATGCTGCTGTAGGAGTCTAATATGCCAATTTGCAGATATTCCATCTACTTCACTTTTTAAACTGGACTTCCACAAGCAAACCATCCTATCTGAGATTTTAATTAATATTGTATGAACTACACAGCCTGCAAAGATTCAAAGCCTCATCAATTTTCAGTCTCTTGCACCCCAGTGAACACCAGCATGACTTCTGTGGTGGGCCCTTGGTCTCAGTAGGCGAGTGCAGAAGTGTCAGTGGCCGCTACATCATCACCACCACTGAGCTGCTGCGGCACAGTTTCATGTTGTCTCAGGGGAGCCCAAGGCAGGGCACTCGGCACTGCCTATTCCACAGGGAGCTGCATGGACTTTGGGGAGGATTTTAAATCCAGTCAGTTTGAATAGGAGCATGACAAATCAGTCTGATGGAAAAGAGAGAGACACTATGACCCAGATCTGGCTTTTTCAAGCATAGTTCTAACACATTGAGTGCATTATATAGCAAGGGGTAGGCGAGATTTTCTATAAACAAAATAGTAACTCAAATCCCAGTGAATACTTCCTCATGGATCTGTACCAGCAAAAAATAAAGTGAAGCTGGAAGGTGCTCTCTGGGGCACCACGTCCAACTCACTGCTGCTGCAAGCAACCACATCATAGAGTCTCCTCATAACCATTTATTCACTTTTTTACTAGGGTATCAGAGTGTTATCTATTTAACTATGTCAAATATTCATCTTTTTATCACTGCAACACAGACGTTTTTGTGAAGGAATCCAGTTCTTGGACCCGAGAGGGAACAACATGGCTGCTCATGCGTCAGCTTGTCTTGGCCTCCGTCTGGTCTTTGTTTGCACAGGACTTGAATGTTCACAACATATATTTAAACTCACAATCAAATCCTGATATGATTCAAAATTGTGGGAGTGTTCCACACTAGCAAAACTGAACCAAAGGCTTGCTCTGCTGGATGAAGATCTTTTTAAAGATAACCACCCACTTTCCCGGGAGGCTTTCTGCAATCAACAGCTGAATGACTCCGAGTGAATGTAACCAGGCTCACATATGGTGCTCAGCATGTGACTGGCAAGATCCCTGCCCTTGTGTTACATGGGACATGGGAAAGCCACCACATCAGGAGATGGTGTTTTTCCCAGCACCCCACTGCGCTCCATGCTATGCTTAGGCTGTCCTCTCTCTGTTAGCCCCTTGCCTGGGCTGGGTTCCACTTCAGCTGTAAGGGAGGAGACCCAGGAAACTTTTCACCATTGCTCTGTCCTGAACTCCTCTTCATTGTGAACCCTCCTGGAAAAATACCCTCCTGCAGTTACGGCAGCACTGTGACAACTCTGAAAGTTTGCGGTGGCACCCAGAGGGGGTTAATTTAAGCAAACTGGTAGCTTTAGAGAAGCACCAAGATGGACTGAGTCTTGAGCAACTTCACTTTTTATCTTCTCAACCGATTCCCTAAAACTTCCATGGCAAGGAGCCATGGATCCAAATTGGTTCTGTCAGCTGCCTGAAGTGCTTGAGGATGGTGCAAATCAAACAGAGGTAACCAAATCCCCGTTGTCTGCTTTCAAATCTGTCCAAACACAGCATGCAAAGTCAGGCAAGACACCAACTGGACATTGATTTTGCAGCCCTCATGATTTCAGGCTCCCTTTGACTGCACTCACAGCCCCCCCAGTGCTGACAGCAGCCCCATTCTCTGTGTGAGGCAGAGCAAAAAGGACGGTCTACAGACCCCATCCAGAGCAGGAGGCTAGCAATCTCCCTCTTTGAAAGGCCAAATCACAGGCAATGCGAAAGGGAGCCACCTGTCTCCCAAGGAAGCTCAAATTCGCTGCAAAGGAGAGAAAGAAATAAAGGAAAATTTACCGTGAACTTCCAGATAAATGATATGCCTCCTGGGAAGAAGACAGTAAATTTCTTTTGGTAAATCATTAGTCACAAAACACATTTCAGGTTGGCTGATCATTCTCTGAAGTTTGAACAAATTCAATAAACTGGTTTTGCCAAAACAAATGATGACAGGGGGGGCAGGGGGGAATTAACCTATCAGAAGGTTTGTTTAAACACTTTCTGAATATAAGCCCTTCATATTTTGAATTTAACTTTCTGGGTACTTAAAATTAAGGTCATGTAAATAAAATTAGAGGTTGTTAACTTTCCATCCAATAACACAAAATTAATACCCTCAGCTAAAAAATGGAAGATGTACGTTCAATTTCTTCCTGTGGCTCAAGGAGCTGCATTCACATTCCAGAAAACTCCACTGGCTAGAAGTCAGTGGTGGTGTGTTTCTACTCTCCTGGATCCTTGTGGATGGTGCTGCAGAGTCTGCAAGTGTCCTTTCTGATTAAAAGGACTGGCTTGAACTAAAGCCCTCTAACCCTTTGGAGGACAGCAGTCCCTGTACCAGCTGTTGGTCCCTCTCGGTTTTTCCCGGTGCTCTGCCAGTACTCCACGCGTGAGGCTCAGGATGCTCCAAGGAGGAGAGCACTGCCAGGAGGTGAGGATGAGGCCAGGAGCAGAGCTGGCAGAGCTGCCTGCAGCAGCACATCATACACTTACCTGCAACATGGGCAGGTAACAACCAGGGGGGTCCTTTCAAGTCAAAGAGAAGTACAAGCTGCTGCCAGCTTTATTAATTTAATTTTCTTGGCTTTTATCTCAGAAGTCCAAGCAACAAACTTTAAGTGACTTTTTACCCCAACGTTTGGGACATTTTTTAACCTCTTTTCTCTACAGCAAATTAAAAATCCTGATGTTGGGAGAGAAGAACACAATCTGAATTTTGGTTATTTATTTCAATTACTTTGCAGATTAGCAACAAACTTATAACTTGGTTATTTACTCAATCTTTCCTTGCTGCTCTCATTTGACCCATTTTATTTAGATATCTGGGCAAAATAGACTGGTTTTAGCCAAAGTATCCTGGGAGCAGTTGTCTTTTTACTTTGGATAAGGCACCAAGGAGGCCTAATTGCTCACCCCATTCCTGGAAAAAAAATTAAAACCTAACCTTACTAACATCTAGCTTCCAAATTAATTTCACACCTCATTGTCTGCATTTCTAGTAGATGGAATGGAAAATAAATAATCTATTTGTTTGGCATAAAAAGATTAAAACCCAACATAATTTTCCAATTTCATGTTTCATTTTATAGCTGAGGGAGAAATCAGCTGAATTTCCCTTATGCTTGACCATATGATCAGGAGGCAGCCACTTCAGGTACAGTTCTGTGAGGGAACTCTTTTGAAGTCAGAAGTCAAGAAGACTTTCAGGGGTTTAAATGCCTTTTTAATGTGGTCTCTTTTCTGTCGGAGTGCAGTCCACACTTAAAGGGCTTTCTATGTGCCTGTGAGAAATTCCTTTCTTGAAACTCATTTTTCATCTCTGCTCTACAAACTGCAAAAGCTGAGACCACTCAGTAGATCCTCACATGCTTCAGTGTGTGCTCATCTTAACCACAGTTCTGTGAGGTCCCAAAAGCAACAGAAGGTTAGCCTGGGTCAGACACTAGTTCACAATCTAAAGGCTGAATGCAAACACCTATTACAAAAGTAACAAAAAACTTCTTTTCTTCCTTATTCCCTTTAAAGTCAAGGACAATTGCTTTGCACTGAGCTGATTATACTTTTCACAGGGCAACCTCATTGTATTTTAATTTGGGGGCCATCACTCAGTGAGACTGCTCTGTGTCCCAGGCAGATACCAAGCTTCTGGAGGCAAGGTAGGACCAGGACCTTGTGTCTCTCCAAACACAGACTGCATTCCTCAGGGGTAGGACAGGCATAATTACACTCAAAAAAATGTGTTCTCAAGGAAATATTAGTAGGCATTGCCTCAAAAAGGCAGAGGGGTTCCTGGTAAAATTTGCTGCCCTCTCTAGCCATGACGGGTCTGGTAGGAGCTGCCTCAGGTGTACGGTGCTTTTAGGTAAGGCTTGGTCATTCCTCCATGGCACCACAGCTGGGAGACAGCTGTCTTGTGCCAAAACACCCTCTGCAATCTGCTGGGCACCATCACATTATGTCATGTGATTATTAGGTTATGGAGATCACGTGACTGTAGGCCCTTCCTTTGAGCTTTGAGCCACAGCAGAAAGAGCGGGTCTGGAATCACCTTTTTCTCCCCTTCCCCACTGATTTTCCTTCCCAGTGTAACCATTCAGGCTGCAGTGCACCCCCAGACTACAAGAGGGAAAAGAAAGAAAAAAAAAAGAAGAAAAAAAAAAAATCCAAACAGTTTCTGGAACACATTTCAGTTTTCTTAGTCTTGTCACCCAGTCCGAGTGCAACAGTCAGAGTAATTATGCAACCTTTTAAAATATCACAGTGACATATGAGGTAATGCCACCTTCTACTCAGGCTCCGTTGGGAGCTGCTAGGCTGAGCCCCGCTGTCAGCAGTGAGCTTGGAGCAAGCACTCATCCACCTTCATTTCCACAGAGAAAACAGAAGTTCCCAGAGCCCAGACAGGATGTCATGGCACAGAAGCACCTCTCTGATGTGAAAGTCCCCTTCATTTCTGAATGATTGTTTGATGAAAAGAGGAATTGCTATAATTTTGCTTTGGGAAGACAAAATATTTGTTATCTGAATATTTTATGAATCAAGCTGGCTGAGATTGGCTGTGAGAGTGTGCTCAGCCATAGGGAAACATGGAATAAAGCTAGAGCTGTAACATTTTAATAGCCTGATTGCTAACCCTTCTCCACGGATTTTGCCTAAAGTCACCTAGAGTCTCTGAGAAAGCAAACAACATGCTTTCTTTTACTAGACTAGTTGTTATTTTAGCATTTCTTTCACAGTGAGCACATGGAACAAGCAAAACCTGACTAATCCCACAACTTTTTCTTCAACTCCACACAACACAGCAAGCCCATCACATCTCCCTGGACTGTAGAGGAATGAGAAACTGCCCATTCCACCCCACCACTCCCCCCTCACAGTGGGTGGGAGCCCATCACCCTCATAATTTCTGTCTTTCTCACTGGATATTTCTTCAAATGTGGCCTAGACTTGAAGCTTACAAGAAGTGCTGAGGAATAATCATGTTTGCAGCATGGATCAGCAGACCTAGCAGGAATGTTTGGTCCTTCCTCTCCCCAGTCTGCTTCAGTGAACAAGGTCTTTGTCCTGGGCAAAGGTGCCAGACGTGTTTAGACTCTCATAAACAACTCCAAAACTCAGCCTGTGCCTACACCTGAGCATATGTTTGCACACAGACAGAGAAGCCTGCATCAGGAAAAGTAAAGACTCATGTTTAACAAACAATACTGATGTGTCTGAGGACCCTGAAGAGCTGTGCCCCATGAAGTCCCTGTTCCCCCAAGGAAGCAGAATATTTTTAGATTGGAGAGGACAGACTTGATTTACATGATATGTGATTCCTCTGCGAGGAATGTCTCCAAGGAGAAGAGATGTCCTTGGGGAGGACTGTCTCTTTGGGCCTGCAGTAAGAGAAAAAAAGTATTTTTTAAAACAAGTGACGAAGAGGATCCAGGCAGCTAAAAAATGGTCACACTTTCCTCGGTCGTTGGAAAAATTGAGGAGCGAGTCTTTTTTGCAGGTCATTTCACTGCAAGTGACAGGAAAGACAGCAACTGTGAACAGCCAGCATGGATTAACAAATGTTGAGCTCATCAATAACCTGGACAGTGGAATGTAACGAGCCCTCAGCGAGTCTCTTGGTGACACCAGATGGGAGGAGTGGCTGATAATGCTGGGTGTCACCCAAGGACCCACACAAACTGGAGAATCTGGTCAGAAGGAGCTTCATGAAATGCTACAAAGAACGAATGCAAAGTCCTGAACCTGGGTAGGATCTACCCACCATGCTCAGCATGGACTGGAGTCAACCTGCTGGGGCATTGTTTTGTGGATATGGATCTTATTTTGTGGATATGATCCCAACTGTGAGAATGAGAGCTGTGCACATACCGAGCTGTATTACCAGAAGTGTAGGCAGTGTTCTGAGGAAAGTGGTTATTCCTCTCTTCTCAGGATCTGTGAAGATACATCTGGAATGGTGTGTCCCAATTTGGGCCCTGACCAAAAGTAAGGAAAAATTTTTACAGTGATGGTGGTTGAGCACTGGCACAAGTTGCCCACAGAAATCGTGACATCTCCATCCCTAGAGGTACTCAAAATGCAACTGGACAAGACTGAGCAACCTGATCTAGCTTCAAAGCTGGTCTTGCTTTCTGCTGAAGGCTGGACTACAAGACCGCCAGAGATCCAGACTGAATTTTTCCACAATTCTATGATTTATGATAGCTCTCAGCAAATCCTGTGCCATTATGTTGTTGAAAAAATGGTCTATACTTTTACAAGGGGAATGTTTCAAGCAGTATCAGCACTTCCTATTAAAATTTTGGCAAATGCATATGTCAATATTTTTAAAATGTAATTGAACATTGCTGCTTTCATTATTTTCCCTACTTTCAGGAAGAAAATAGATTATTAGTAAACATGAATTTTCTAAAATTATATCATAAAAATTCTGGCAAAGCTCTCTGGAAATACATTGTAAAAATAAGCAGAAAAAGTATCAATTTCAGATCATAAGGAGTGGAAAGATCTTCAGAATGTCAAAAATAGTGAAATAATTTAACAAGCTCTGTAATTTCTATAATGCAATAAACATATGCATTACCTGCTGGGTAAAAACCATGAAGACATTTTCCATTTGAATTAAGCGAATTCAATCCCATAATTTCCATTCTTTGGTGCTCATTTTCCTTAAATTATCTCCTGAAAGAGTTTCTTGGCAATTATGTTCCCTGGAACAATTCACTTTAAATAAATGTTGCACACATTGCAGAAAAAGCAAATTTCACTTTCATAATTGCTCCACATTCTCACTACAAACTGTAGCATGTGAACAGTAGTACTTCACATAACCTTTATGCAGCTCTGAGTTTCCAATAGCAAATATTTCTGATTATTTTCTCACAAACATCCAGGCAGATGAGGCTGGCCCTTCCTTCTTTGTTTATGCTTAGCTATGCCTGCAACACTACGGTGGCAGTTCCTTCTTCTGATGTTCCTATTGGTGCTGCCAAGGAAAGTAAACCACTTTGCATATCAAAAAACATTGGTTTTATGGGAGCACCTGGGAATCTAACATGCCATCTACATGAGAAACCAAGAGAGCTCTGAAATATCAGAGGTGGCACAGTCTGCACCCTTTCCACCTGTATTATTTTGTAGGCTTGCACAAAGTGTTGTTAAGACCTTGAGCAACCTTATATAACTAAATTTTCCTGATCCTAAGGAGCCTTGTAAACTGGCTTTGTTCATGCCATTGCATCATCTCAACATGATATGACTGTACTTGGATTTTCCTCTACAGAGCTCCGGACCTTGGGCTGAAGTAATGTCCAACATATGTCCGAGTGCTCATGAAGCACATTGTTGGAAACTCTCATCTTGGGAGTAAATTCTGACCAACACTCATCTGAGAGCAGAGGCGTATCCTCAAGATGGAGTCAATAAAAAACAGATCCACATCACTTCCAGCAAAATATTTGCTTATTGGGCTGGCCTGTATTGTGTCACTGCTCTTTCATTTTCTCTTTGATTGTCCACATCTAAACCTTACCTCTTGTCTCATAGTAAAAGATTGTTCTTTATTATTCTATGTACCAAAATACTTCTAGTTATGGATATTAATTAATATGTCAATAACTATGTAATGTCAACACCAAGTAATTATTTTAGTAGATAATAAGGAAAAGAAAGGAAATCCTTTCCACTGAACTTAATTCAATTCAAATAAAAACACATACATAGAAGACACAGAAATTATGACAAAACACACACAAACAAAAACTGGGCTTAGATCTTTAGGCAGTAAAAATGGACTATTGCTGTCATGTTTCTCCTTCATTCTGAATATCAATATTTTTTAACTTCTTTCCTTAAAAATATCATATTTGTATTATTACCCAGCTTTTCTCTCTAACTCTGTTAGATTTTTTATAATTAACTCTGTATATTTTTTATTCTAGTTTTTTTTTCCAAAGGTTTACAGCATGTACCAGGCTGCATTAATAAAATTTGGACCTTCTCTGAATTATTAAGAAAGACGGTAATTAAGATACATTTTAGAAACAATCTTTGCAACACTTAATGGCATTCCAAATTGCACAGTTTTGTGGACATTTACCCAGAATTCATGTTATGTGAAATGGATTTTTAAAAAATTCATTACATTTTTTGGGTAAAACTTTATTAGACCTAGAGAAATGCAGTTCTGAAGTATAAATGCAGTTCTTCAGCTTGCTTTAATAAGTATGATGAAGTCAATATGGTTATGTTTCCTTTCTCCAGCTGAGACTCTGACCTTCAGTATAACATTTACCTCATTTTCTTCTTCCACTAATTAGTCTGGGCTATAAAAATGGTTTGTCTGGTAACATTTAGCCTTTACAAAACAGTGCAGGTTATTGATAATAATTTTAGTGTCTTCTACATGTTCAAAGATTATTTTTCTTATCAGATGTTGAGTTTTGGATTATAGTACTTTAAAAAATGGTAATTACTAAAAATATTCCTGTTTTTTGAGGATTGCTAGGGTTCTTCTCATTCCAGTCATTTCTCAGTGCTTTCAGGTTTTTAAAAAGTTATTGCCCCTGGTCTGGTAAGTCCTTTAGCTTTCTAAGACCTACTTCATATTTCTAAACCTGTTTGTCTTAACCTTAAAGTAACCATATGATGGAATTCTGAAAAATTAGCAGTGCTTAATTTTTTTAGAGAAGCACTTTATAAAGGTATTCATTGCCTTGATCTCAAATTGCCATTAATTGTGTACCTGTCCACAATTAATAGTGGATTTTTTCGTAGTTTTTAATCTTGTATTCTTTAAAAGTTGAGGATGAGGATTTTATTTACCTTATAGACATAGAAGGGAATGATTTCTCCTCAGAAAGAAAACAAAAAAGGAGGAAAAGCTTTCCTTTTCTTTAATCTCAATAACTAATTCAGAGGACACACACAAGTTCACCCAGTTTACGCTTATACTACACCAATACAAATAAAAACCACTTACTGAATATAACAGTTTCTGAGTAGTCTTGGCTAAGTTTCTTTATCCTTTCCCCCACTCTATATTTCATTACCTGTCCCACTGTGATTTGAAGTCACAATCAATGGAACAATCTCTTGTTGAGGCTACGTGTGCTCCTCTCAGCTGCAACCATAATTCTCTTCCACTCATTGCAGAATCACAGAATGACTGAGGTTGGAAGGGAGCTTTGGAGCTCATCTGGTCTGGCCCACCTGATAAAGAAGGGCCACCTACAGCAGGCTGGCCAGGACCATGTCCAGTCAGCTTCTTATTACCTCCAAGGAGAGACAATCTACAACCTCCCTGCACAACCAAGTGCAAGTGATTGGTCACCCTCACAGTAAACAAACCTGTTTTCTGATGTTCAGAAATGATCTTCTGTGTTTTAGTTTGGGCCCATAGCCTCTGGTGCTATCTCTAGGCACCACTAGCAAGAGCCTGGATGTGTTCTCTGTAAAGAGAACAAGTGTTCAAAGACACTGATAAGGTCTTCTCTTCTCTTCTCTTCTCTTCTCTTCTCTTCTCTTCTCTTCTCTTCTCTTCTCTTCTCTTCTCTTCTCTTCTCTTCTCTTCTCTTCTC